>NC_089764.1:6040437-6140437 GCF_040412425.1 Macrobrachium rosenbergii | reverse complement strand
TATAACATGATGGATGTAGTGACTGCATTGATAGCGGAATATATCATTGAAAATATAGATGAAAATTAATGGATGCCATAATTGCACTACTGTCAGCTCCATTTTAGCAACTTCAGGAAGACTGTGATATCTTTTTAAGCAAGTGGATTAACCTCTTGAACGACGTACAGTATATACCAATGTAACCAGGGCAATCATACATATGTTCGATACTGTATAAAAGAAAGACAGCTCCCATTACTTAATGCTTTAGTCAAAAATAAAAGAGGCAAAACTAAAAATCGAAATATTAACAGTAAAAGAATAATAATTATTAAAATAATAAAATAAGATTTTAAAATGAAAAAATATTGGCTTCAGTCCAGCAGGCGTTTTGACCTCGCTCATTTACTTTGTTCCGCCTGCTTTTTACGCTTTTTCCTTGTTTATTGCGTCTATTTTTTTTACTCTATTTCGTTTAGTAAAACTACAGATAATTTTCCTGGAATAAGGCAATTCACCCTAAGGTCTGGATTAATTCTCGAATGACTGTATGAAAAAGACGCGATCTATCCTTGTACAGGCATCCCTATAAGACATATCTACTATTATATTGAAAAAGGATTTTTGATCCTTGTTTTAACATGTAAACCGATACATTGTCTTTCCTGGACATGCCTTCCACACCCACACTGTTTTAACTTCAATTGAATACAGCCCGTCCGATCGCGAGAAGAAGATTAAAGTTATCATTATTCTACAGGAATAAAGTAAACCAGCAGTCTGGTGATGACAAATAACCGCTCCCCTCCCCTACAAAAAAAGCAGGATCCCTTGAAGAAAAACAAACGTGGTCTAACAGTCCTAATGAGAAATCACCTTCCAGAGACTGCCTCGGCTCTACATCGGTAGGCCTATGGCTACCATGCTCTTCTCCAAGCAGATCTCCTGTCATGCCCAGGAGGGTGCCATTTTTAATCACGCTGGGACTGACCATAGCCTAAGAATAAAAAAAAAAGCATGATCCCCGGGGAAAAAAGACCAGCCTAGTGCCTGGACTGGAAGCCCTGAAATACCTCGGGGGAGAGAGAAGTCTGAGGTTCTTGATATCACGCAGAGACCTTCCTCCTCCCAACGTTGGCGAAGTGTAGCTCCCACTGGTTAACGGATGAAATAGTTCCAATCAGGAAAATGCAGCTCCATGGCAAGACAGGTTTGCAATTACTCATTTTCTAATGCTACGCCAGCTCTAAGGCCCTTCCAGCCCTTGTCCTTAGGGCACTGCCCGACCCCCACCCATTCCGCCCACGTTCCAAACTGATCCGATCCCGAGTATGGGCTGAACGATTCGATTGTCTGGTTACCAGATGAATCGCATCCTTCTTTGGCTCCATACTCGGTCGGTCGATAGTCTGAACGGTTTATAACCGATGTTTTACAGTTCGATTAAAGGCAAATAGTGTGGAAAAACTTCCGAAAAATATTAATTGTAATGCCCTGTCGGAACTCATTATGTTTTTATTTTCCTCTAATTCAGCAGTGTTGACAGACAAACGCATCGTTCTGGCTCCATACTCGGTCGGTCAGTATTGTTAACGGTTTTGTTCATTTTGCCCGTTTAAATGCCCAGTTTACTTTGGACAGGGCCCAATTAGATTCCCGGCGTCATCATGCAAGAGCGCACACAACCAGTCGTGCACAATCGAGAGGAGGAACTTCTCAAAACAAGATCTCGATTCGCGCCACATCAATTTTTTGACTACCTTAGAGCTTGCAATAATACTAATAATAATAATAATGCTATCTAATATTGTAAGTTGCAGATTTTAATAAATTCTGATAATAAACCTACAGCATCTAACCAAGGTGAAATTCCACTCAATAGATATTGCTAACAATGACATTTAATAACTTTTAACATTATAATATCTGATGATTTGCATACAGTATCTTTACAACTCAAAAAAAAAAGTGACCAGAACGGTTAGTGGTAGGTATTTCTCACTTCAGGCAGATTCTAGTATCTGCTGATGTTCTGCACGAGGGATTCCTCCTGTTTTCAGTTTTGATATATTATATATACATCTATATATATATTTACTGTATTTTTATATCAAAAAAGTCGAGACAATAAAAAAAAACAGAATGATATTATATATATGTATATATATATAGTCACGTTAATAAGTACCGTTGTATATAATGCTATATAATTTATCATCAAGTGGAAAAATTCTCATTAAAGAAAATTTGATGTGAATCCTAATACTTAAACTTTTCAAGACTTTGATATGGTATTCATCTCAAGAAATCAACTGTAGATGCAATTTCAAACATTCGACAGTATATTTAAATATGCGAGTGTGGAAAAATATAATTTGTTCTTAATAACTGTTGAAGTCATACTGATGATTTCATAAATGCAAATCTTACAGAATTTCTAAAACATGTACAGAAATATTGCACACGAAAGATGATCTTTAATGACTATAATTGCTCATTGGGTCATAACTCTTCGACTTGTATCATAACGATTTGCTGTCATTCCTAAACTATTCAGTTCTTCTTTTTAAACTAATGGTTCTTTATTAGGCGTCCCTTCTGTCCAAGATGAAACATGTATTGCTATAATTTTCAAAGATTTCCAGTGTAGCAGCAGATTTTCAGCTAAAAAGAAAAAGAAAAGTTTACATTCAATAGTGAAAGTCAACGAGCCACGGTTAAGTCCATTTGAAAATCAAAACCAACGAATGGGAGGTTAAAAATTGACTTTAATCCATCAGTGGTGTCACTTTTCCAAAAGTTATAAATAATTTCTTGAGGTTGTATGACTTGTCTACTGGTAAACCAGCGGACCTGTGTTTCTGAGTGTAGCTGTGTAGTGTTCAACTAAGCCAATACATAGAAATATTGTATGCTAAAGTAACACCGGCAAGATATAAACAATCAAATGTTTGAAAAAGGTCACAGACATACACCTTCCGTTGATATGAATATTTAGGCCTACGTGAATAGAGGTCAGTAAGAAAATATTCTTTTTTTGTAGTAGACCTTAAAAAAATTCATTGAACATAGGAAGCATTGTACATTTTGTCGTCAGAATAACCTTTCTTTTAATTCCAATAAGTGTTTTTAAATTCTGATTTAGAAGACGACTCTATTCAGCTCATATTCTCCCAAATTCCACTGTTAGCTACTCCACCCCAAAAGCCACCGAAAATATAGGACGATCGATTTCACTCGATTCATAATATACAAGCTCTACTTCTGCTATGATTATGAACTGCTAAACACTCAAAAAATAGCAAAAATGGACGATAAACAGACACCGATTACGAGACTTCTACCCAGTGTAGATTCAAGCAAATTCTCGATCAAGAAGAAGAAAACGCCATTTCGTACAGGCTAAATATACTGTATAAGAGAAATCTCTCTTCTCCTGTATATTTTAATATATATACATATATGCTCGTGTAAGGTGGTGTTTGGGGGGGCAGGATACACGTTTAGCTGTGTCGTAGTCCCATTCTGGTTTGTCACACCCTCAGGATTATCGTTAGTAGATCCATTTATCCCAATGAGCCATTTTGTAACCGTTCCTCCACATACTGAATCTGTTACCTGGCAAAAGCCTCCTTATTGATAAGGAGCACTCACAGAAAAATAAAACCTTTCACATACTGATATAATAAAAACCCACACATTCACAAATTTAGGTATATCAAAAGTACCCTTACAGTTTCAATTCAGCAGAAATTGATACATCAAACACCTTGGCCAGGATTCCCTAATACGCACACTTTGAGTGATGAACAATATAATGTAAACATTGTTTGCTCATACGTATATATATATATATATATATATATATATATATATATATATATATATATACATTATAAATTTATGGCCTATATCATATATATACTATACCTTATAGGGTTAGATTTCCAAGGCTGGTGTGTGTGTGTGTGAACATGCATTGTGTGGAACTTTTTACTGATAATTTAAATTTTGTTTGGGATGTCCAGACGACGGACGGTTCCCTTTTCCGATTAATATCGTCAATGTAAAAAGTTTCCCCGTCTAAATCGCTGGTTATTCATCACGGTATATATATACTAGCGTCTTCATATATATATTAAACTGAGTTAAATGAATAATAAAATGGAAGAGAAGAGAGATATATAGGGAAGTGATAAATAGTCAAATGCGGATAGAGTAAGATGAATAAAGAGAAGGGAATTCTGAATTGAGGGAAATAAGTCTCTCCTATACCATTGAAAATAACTTATATGCTTTCCGACTGGTTAGGGCGTCATAAAAGGAAAGCTGGTTCGATCCAGCGATCACTTTTCTCTAAAATGCCGGTGCTTCCTAAATCCCTATGAAGGATATGAAAGAAATCCATCAACTCTTTGAAATCACGGTGATTTGTGATAAAGGTGAGATAATTATTAACGAAGAGGTCTCAACCCTAAAAATTTATCTATAGAGAAGAAGTGGGTTCTCCCCTACACACAAGACACGCTCACATTGAACTGACCCATCTTCAACACATTTTTTTTCACGAAACTTGACGGTATTGAAGATGTTTAATATAATAATATAGCCCAGCTTCTAGTTCAACATATAGTACTTAATTGTAACTGACGATAAACGCTTGAAGGTTGGCAATCACTGGATACAATTTTGCACCTATAGTTTATGGGGTTTTGCATGTCCATTAGATTTCCGCATTGATATGCAGCGTTCTAATGAGTCGATGTTATCTCTGTTTATATAATCCCATATTCATCTTATGTCTTTACGTATATATATGATATTATACGAATGTAAATAATCGTGCTGTTTCTTCAAGCGGTCTGTAACTGCTTATAATTGCATTCACCGTTGGTGACTTTGAATGGCTAATTCACAGTTAATGAAAATCATGCTTCTCATGATGTGCCCTAAGATATCATTTTGTTCATTCAGATTGGGGATAATTTCACTAAAATTGTCCGGCGTTCGAAAAAAAGTCTTTAAGGCCATTAAAACACCTTGTAGTTTATTTTGTGCAGCATGCATTACTATACCATGTACAAATCATTTTCTGATAAGCTTTTTGATTTTCTGGTTGTATATATATATATATATATATATATATATATATATATATATATATATATATATATATAATATATATATATATATATATATATATATATATATACATATATATGTATATAAATATAATAATGAAATGATAGTGATTTTATATATACAGTTATATATATACAGGTATAGAAATAATATAATATATGTAGGTCCTGACCGGTTTCTCCTTCAGATATATATATAAAGACACAGGCCCTACAATATGGAGTGCTGTGATTTCGACTGTCGTCCTTTACTTAGCAGACTGAAGATATATATATATATACAAAAAAGGAGTCATATATATATATGATAGATATTACAAAGGAAAAAAATACATTTGGAATCCAAAACAATTGAAGAGTTAGTAGGACTATCAAAACACTATTTAAATGTTTAAAATATTTTACAAAGGATTAGGATCAACCGTTCACTGGGAGAATATGTACAGGTGGTAACTGACCATCAAAAAACGTTTATATAAAAACATGAAGGTTCCCTTTTTTTAGCCAATAACAATTTTTGCAGGTGGCGTTTAAGATGGAAAATTATATTAGACATGCAGATACATGGAAAATTTTGGGCCTCATTAGCTCCTGCTTGTAATGGATCTGTGATTTTATCTTTAGGTCTGGGTCATTTTTCTAATCAAAAAGGGTAAGAGGATTAGTTTAACCAGACCACTGTCCGATTTCCAATAATGTCCTAGGGGCTGACAGGTTCATATTTTGGTTTGATTGATGATAGCAACAGATTCCAGCATCTTTCCGAACCACATTATACCGACAGCTACTGTTGAAAACTCAACCTTCGCCCCACTCGAACGCGGGCCCCAGGACATGCCCTGCATTACTAATTCGACCCGTCGAACGAAACTATTCCCGAAATAATACTCCAGGGCAAAGCGTTAACGTACTGGATGATTTGGACTTTGTTATTCTTGAAGAGAGCTTTCGATCTAACCAATCTCTTTCGCCAGTTTATCCTAAGATGTTCACTTAAATGAATTAATATAGCATTGTATCTTGTAAACTTTGACTTCTTCCCTTGTTATTTAAGTACTTTTAACGAGTTAACTGGCCAATGGATTTGGGATAAGATGGAAAATGAATTACGTTGTTGTTTTCTTTAGGGCTTTTTTTAAATTAACGGTGGCCTTTTGGTGTTTTCATCGTAAAACAGAAGGTTTATTTTGTTGATGAAATATATTTACAAAACTGTTGAAATAAGACAAGCTAAGTATTATATTCTTATTTGCTTTCTTAATAGCTATCACGAAAACTTTTCGTGGTTTATTAGAGCAGTATCACAAGGTGTTGTCAAGGATAAAATGAATCTGTCCTATCCTTATGTATTAATTTCTTGAACCAATACTAAGTCCTTTGATTTATAGTGTTGCACTCAACAGGATAAATTACGAGACGTCGTAGAATCTCAAGAAATGAATTGGAGATCGAAAGATTTCTGTGGGTTTTCCATATATCAGCTGCTTACCAGCTCTGTTTTAACCTTATGATCAGCATTATTGGATCCTGAACGGCAGTTTTCAAGTCCTAAAGAAAATCACTGTTTTTTGATTACAAAATGGTCCATTTGAACTAGATCTATATTTAGCCTGTTAATATAATTTTTTTAAAATGTTCATCTTTAGCTAATTTTTGTCCCAAAAAGTAAAGATATCATCTACGTTCATTCATCTCCCAGAATCTTTTATGGTTTGATAGACGACACAAAAATCTTTTGAAAACCTCTTAATGTACAAGTTTGCTAGAAGGGATAGGTACATATTTTTCATGCTACAGTCAAATATTTTGTTTGTTAAAATTACCATTGAAAGAAAAGGACGTTGTTAGTTAGCTCAGAGTTTTTCTGGATAAGTTTTGTCTTTAGTTTTATCTTGCCAAGAGTTCTGGTTTTCATATGGTTGTAACTTTTATACAGAAAAACAAACACATGGCAATCGGGACTTTAGTAAATAATGAATGACGTCTAGACTGAGCAGCTTGATGTTGTTTGAGGGGATGTTTAAACTATATAAATTTATATTTGTATGAAATATATATGCATGTGTTGTGTGGAGGATGAAGAAGGTTCCTGAAAGGTGATAACAAGTCTGTGTGCCTTTTTGATAATGTGTGTGTAAGAACCTGATGGATCATTTGTACAAGATGCATTTATTATGTGTTTTCGGGAGGCCGTAAAATAGGGGAGAGAGGGGTTGATTAAAGCCTAAAGATGTGCAATGTCTCTAGTAAATTCTGATGTCTGAGGATTGCCCCACTAATCAGGTACTCTGGTGACCACTGAAGGTTAAACTGATTCCTCAATATTTTGTTGTGCCTGGGATCTTCACACACACACATGTCGTAGGCACACACACACACATCGTATATATAAGTTCTTTGAACTTTATTGATATATATATATATTGTCTAACAGAATATATTTTCCCGTATTTGTCAGATTTACATGATGATGATATCCCCTTATTTTCTAAGCTAACATAATGCATTTTGGAATCTATTACATGCAGCGAATTTTGTTGTTATTTTGTTAAGACATTTAGCAAATGCCTTTGAGACATGCCTCTTTCTTGTCATAGTTGTTTTTTGCAAAATGTTTATCAAAAGCAACAAGGAAATTAAGATTACTCTCGGGACCAGGTTTATAGAGCGAATGAAACCCAAGATTTAAAACGGTCTGTTCTTCTGCGAGGGGATGGTATAGATATATATATATATTATTGGGAATATATATACAAGATTATTCCATATATATATATATATATATATAGTCTTAATTGTAGCACAAATTTTGGAGTGGGACTTTTGTGTTTTTAATAGCAAGAAATATATAGCAGAAAAATATGAAAGATATATCTGTACATACCCATCATCCCTTGGCTACGATGAGGTGAAGTGATGGGTCTATTCCAACTCACTTATTTTTCTTCTGATCACATATATCTTGGTATATATATATATATCTATCTTGGATCTGAAAATGACAAGGAGTCCGGAAATGGGTCTAGAGGCCGATGTCCAACGCGTGAAACCGTACCATTTTCTGAGAATTTGATCCAGGTTCATTTTCCTGCTACTGCACGTGGGGAATTTCTTCATATTTCTTGCCTCTTGTGTAAACTCCATGTACTGACAGTTCGTACTGTTCGAAATTCACAGCTAAGAGGTCTTCGAAGCTTTTAAAATATATATAAACTGTGATGTTCCATAATGGGCCATATATACTATATATATACACTATATATATATATATATATATACATATATATATATATATATATATATATATATATATATAAAGTCTCTGTGACTGGAAACTATGTGTGTGGCCTGTGAAAAGTACATCGGTGCAGGTGCAGTTATGTTGACATTGTAAGTTTCCACAGCTAGATACAGTTGGTATTTGGTGCATTCTTGTGCTTCTGATAATGTGTAGAAGCATTGTGATCCTTCGAACACTAAACCAGTTTCGTCACGTTTCGGGAAGGAGTTATTAGTGTGTGCGTGCATGTGTGTACTCTCTAATCATCCTAATGGTATATTATGAGAGGAACAGACAATAGCGGTATTTTGATTTGCGGCTGGAACAATTTGCTGGTTGTGCAGTGATAGTGTGATAAGAACCACCATTTTTGAATACACGAATTATTTGAAGCCATGGAAGTAAAGAGAACTCATTAACGCTCATGTTTTCAGAGCGTCATATGGAAATAGCCAGTTTGTGTCGCAGTGAAGATCCTCTGTTCTCCATTATTGCATTTTTTTCTGTTTGAATGTCTTTCCTTTAAAATACCATTTCGGATTTTAAAATATATGCTTCTTTTAGCAGCAGGAATTATGGGTTTGTCCTATAAAAAGGGTCAAATATTTTGATTTAGAATAATATTGACCTTTTACTTGTTTGGTTACCAGGATGTTTAATCACTAGTCTTGCTGGTCTAGAATCATAAATTCGATTGATTGTGAATCAGAATTTCCTGTAGTTATGATTTCCATTCTTAGGGATGGGAATCACTCCATTTCATGACGGTAGCTTTTGCTGAAATACTTTCGTTAAATTTACAAATAAAGTCTAGTTTTGTATCTCGGTGTTTAATTCCAGTAGGCCTTTATCTACAGGTTAGATACAGGAGAGGAGTCCACAATGAGGAAAGATACATAACTGATCAACCAGAGAATCTTAGTGATATAAGATAATATGATGTTGTTCTTAAAACAGATGCTGTAAGAGATTATGACTTCTAATTGACCTCATATATATATATATATATATATATATATATATATATATATATATATATATATATATATATATATATAGATATATATATATATATATATATATATATTATATATATATATATATTATTTATATATTTATATATATATATATATATATATATATATATATATATATATATATATATATATATATATGTATATATATATATATATATATATATATATATATATATATATATATATATATATATATATATATATATATATGTATGTATATGTATATATATATAATATATATATATGTATATATATATATATATATATTATATATATATATATATATATTATATATATATATATATATATATATATTCTATATATATATATATATATATATATATATATATATATATATATATATATATATAAATATAAATATATATATATATATATATATATATATATATATACTATATATATATATAAAGTGAATGTTTGTGTTTTTGTTTCTCCACTTTAGAAATCCTAACCGCTTGGCAGACCAGAAAAAATTTTGCACACGGTCTCTGTGTCAACCTAGAAAAACATAACTAAAATCATACCCCTACCTGCAGACGGACTTACTAACACAGGTACAAAATAAAAATTTCATTTCTATGTCACCTTTTCCCTTTAGTTTTCTGCGTTTATTATCATTTTCACCTGACACTCCACCTTTTCCCCGTCACTACCAGACGTATGATTAACCTATACCAAATCCCTATAACAAAAAAATTTTTTATCAGTATTTACACGGAATTTGATCATAATTTATGGGAATTTTAAATATATAATTTTTATTACCTCAATAAATCAACACTGAAAACCTATTTTGGTTTAAATGTGGTTTTACAATCTTCTTACGGAAAAAGTAACAAACCAAAAGTACTTGTGATTGACATACCCTTATTAAAAATTACTCGCTGGAAATTACTACCTTGTTTTCAGCGTTCATTTTAAGCCAAACATAGCTTAGTCATACACTGCCAATAAAATATAATTTCACCCTGTGGTATTGCCATCATCATATCTAACTACTTAATCTACAAAAAGAAAACTTCTAGTTATGGGCACAACTTTGGGGATCAGTAATAATTCCACGACGAGATGAAACAATACCATCACCATCCATTGCATTGCATTAGCAGAGTAAATACTTCATGATAAAACACCTTTCATTAGAAAATTACTCGAGATGAAAAATACCACATTTTTTATCAGTATTCATTTTAAGCCAAATGTGTCTTAATATACCCTGCCAATAAAAATACAAAATTCTAAAGTACCTTGAGGTATTACCATCATGATACCTAGTATTTAATCCACTAAAAAAACCATCATTTATCAACAATTTCTATATTAGACCATTCAGACTCTCGCCTACACTTTTCCTCAGAACGTCAAAGGAAACTGAAATGAGTTCGTTAACACGTACAGAAAACAAAACAGTAGCTGTTCTTGTTACGGTGTCTAAAATTACAATTGTGATAATGATTTATTTATATAGCCAACAATGACACTGTAACTTAAGTAGCTGCTGGCTAAGACCGACGTCAACGTGTACGCGATATATTTTATTCATTAAAATGGAATTTCTTCATCAATTTTTTTGTTTCTTCTTCGCTATAGCGACTGCTTCGTGGCGTTAAACGTGACGTATTCCTTATAAGTTGGTTTAGGTCTGAAATTGATTATCATATAGTTAGCAATAGCACTACTATGCACACCAACTTCACCTTACCCCTCTACCAAACGTTCTCTCTCTCTCTCTCTCAGGCATCACTCAAACAATCTGGGAGTGGAATTTATCTATGAGGTTTTAACTATTGCAGTATATTCATGCTTGCAAGCTCTCTCTCTCTCTCTCTCTCTCTCTCTCTCTCTCTCTCTCTCTCTCTCTCTCTCTCTCTCTCTCTATTATATAAAGTCACTTTTATGAATGGAGTTAAACACTGTCACATTAGAAAAAAACAGAGAATGTTTGCCACTGTAAGTCAATCATTCTCTCTCTCTCTCTCTCTCTTTCTTTCTCTTTCCTTTTCACCATTTTAATCAGATAAGTACCAGTATAAATGTATATACCATATTTATTTAAAGTAATGAATTCAAGACAGAATTATTAATCAAAGGAAAGAAAGTATTTTTAATGATAGTGCACATACTTTACACAACAAAACAATTCAAAGAGATGAAGGAACATTTTTTCTCAATTCTTCTAAGTTTCTCTGGGCAAGCTGAGTTGGTCAGCTAGTATATATACAGTATATATATATATATATATATATATATATATATATATATATATATATATATATATATATATATATATATATATATATATATATATAACTTCATGTTACAAATGTTTAATATCAATGTGTGTGTGTGTGTGTGTGTGTGTGTGCATATATATATATACATCTTTTGTTCTTTAGTTCTTTCTTTCTTCTACCATGTCAGGAGGGGCGTGGTTAAAGAAAAAGTCAAAACCCAAATTGGCATTCTGAACGAATGTTGGCATCATGACCGGACGAAGTAGGAGGTGGTAGATGTTATGGAGAGAAGGAACATTGATATCTTGTGTATAAGAGACAAGGTGGAAGGGAAACAAGGCAAGAGGTTGGTAGTGGTACCTGAGATGCTTATCACTAATAAATGAGAAGATGTGGAATTGGGGTTGTTCTTATCGAAATGAAGGAAAAGGAAGGAGTTGAAAGAAAAACTTGTAGAATAATAAAAGTGAAAAGGTGCTGTGGAGGAAACATTCTAAATGTAGTCGGTGCTTACGCACCACAAGTGGGCTGTGATGAGATATAAAAATAGATTCTGGAAAGAGATGGATGAGATGATTAATCAATATCAATGGAAGAAAGACTGGCGTGATTAGAGGATGGTGAATGAACAATTGATGCAGTCGGAAAAATATCAGTAAGTTCTGTGGAGGACATGGAATGGGAGAAATGAATGAAGAAGGAGAACTTATAGTAGATTTTAAATTATCTTTTGATTTGGCAACAAAATTGAACACTTTTTTAAAAAACTTAATTACGCAACATACAGTTTGGAATGAGACAGACGCAAATAGATTTTTAGTTGTATAGAAAAAACCACCTTGTATAAGTAAAGAACTGTAAGATCATAAATATATAAACTGCTAGCCCACAACATGGGTTACAAATGTCTGATTTTTTTATACGGCGGGCTGCACTCTAAAACTGTAGCAGCCCAAGATAAAGTCAGTGAAGTACAAAGGAATTTTTGAGACAGAGTTTTAAAGAAAAGGTCCTGCATAGCATTAGATTAGCAGATGATGTGAAATCTGGACTAAAATATTGACATCAATGATACTGGGAACAGCAAGAGAGCTATTAGGGAAAAACATCAGGTCAGCCCACCACTAATGATAAGGGAAAGCTGGTGGTGGAACCAAGATACCTCAAGATAAGGGTAAAAGGAAATGAGAAGCAAAGTAATAATATATGAAAGGATGAATCTGTGTGAGCTAGAATGGCTAGAAAATCGCAAATAAAGCAACAAAAAGGGCTGTCATAGGGCAGAGCAGAAGGAATAAATGAGATAGAAAGTAGAAACATCAGAGGGCCAGAAGATGATCTACAATATAGCAAAAGAAGAGATAGAGCAACTGAAGATATGACACACATCAAACCGATCAAGGACAGAAATGGAGAGTTTTGTCGAGAAGAATATATATAGAGAGGAAGATAGGAAGAACATTTTGAGAAGCTATTAAACTAAAGAGAACCCCAGAAAAATAAAAAGAAGAGGGGAAACCACGAGCAAGAGCAGTTCCAGATATCACCAGAGAAGAGTGAAGAGAACACTCTGACAAACGAAAAATGGAAAGGCTGTTGGACTGATGGTATACCAGTTGAGTGTGAAATGCTTGGGAGGAGAAGAGGGATTGATATACTCTGGGACCACTTTTCAAAAAGTCTACCACCAAGAAAAAACGCCGGACAGCTGGAGAAATAGTATTATGGTCCCAATATAAGAAAGGGGATATACAAGACTGCACAAATTACAGGGATGAAATTGATATCTCACACTATGAAGATATATGAACGAATTATAGAGAAAAGAATATGGAATGAAACAACAATAAGTGAGGAACAATTCGTGTTTATGCCGGGAAAGGGTACACTAGATGCCTTTTTTGCACTAAGGCAAGCAATGGAAAAATATGCAGAAAGACAGAGAGGGCTACATATAATATTTATTGATCTGGAGAAGGCATATGATCGGGTACCTAGGCAAGAAGTGTGGAGATGTATGAGAGAGAAGATGTTTCAGAAAAGTATGTTAAAGTAGTCCAGGATATGTATGCAGAGGATTTTGCTTCAGGTAGGGCACTGTGGGAACAACAGAAAAATTCAGTGTAAGAGTTGGTTTACATCAAGGTTCAACTCTCAGTCCTTACATCTTTAACTTGTGATGGATGTTATTACTTCAGATGTCAAAGAAAAAGTCCCGTGGAGTGTGATGTTTGCTGATGATGTTGTTTTGGTGGACCTGACTAGAAGGGGTGTAGATAAAACTAGAGTTGTGGAGACAAGCACTTGAAGACCGAGGTTTAAGGATAAGCAGAGCTAAGACAATATCTGTGGCTGGGAGGGGAAGGAAAACAGGTGCAGTTAAATTAGGTTTAGAGACATCAAGAGGGTTACCACTTTTAAGTACCTTGGGTCCTGTGTGAAGGATGATGGTGGCATGGACTCAGAAATAAACCACAGGATACAGTGTGCTTCGATGAATTGGCTTAGATCATTGGGAATATTGTGCGACAAGAGGATTAGTGCAAGAGTAAAAGGAAGGTTTTATAAAAGTGCGATGGTGTATGGGGCTGAGACGTGGTCAATAAGAAGGCTCCAAGAAAGGAAGTTGAAGTGGCAGAGATGGAGGATGTTGGAGATGGGATGTGGAGTCTCACGAGAAAGGATAGGATCAGAATGATTATAGTGGAGGGACAGTCAAAGGTACGAGTGTCAAAAGAAGATTGCAGTGGTTTGGTCATGTCATGCGGAGAGAGATCATGTCTGTAGAAGGGTCATGAACATGGAGGTGGTTGGGAGGAGGAGGAGGGGGGAAAGCCAAGATTCAGATGGAAAGATAGCGGTAGCAAATGACATGCGGGAAAAAGGGTTAAGAGAACAGGCTACGTACGCAAGGTAGAAGATGGAGAAGGCGACCCCATCTAGAGATGGGCAAAGGCTGAAGACAAAGAAGAAGAAGAAGTTCTTTCTTTTCTCTTTCTTAATTAGTTGCCTCGCATGAATGAATAATTGTTACTCGCAACGTTTCCATTATTCTTCCAGCCGCCTCCCCAAAAAAAAAACACAAACACAGACACCATAAAAAAAATAAAAGTGACAAAAGAATAGCATCCCGGACATTTGTAACTTATGCAAAGCTATACAACGTATTTCGTATAACCTTATTTCTCATATTTTCCATTTGATTTAGCCCAATATATTGGTAAAGCCTCCAGCGAATGGATGTGCCTTAATGATATCCAAATAAATGTACATATATTCCACCCAGCAATTACCGGGTGGAAATGTGACACATTTAGCCCCAGTGAACTACGTTCCCCTTTCAGTGAATATTTTATCTGCAGAAGATATATCTTCCTTAGACTCTCTCCTTCGCATAATTTATAAGCGAGTCTCTCGGAGTGCTATTTTAGTCTGGTAATCGGTTATTCTTCATAAAAAAAGAAAACTGGCGTTTAATATCTGCTCGGTTTATTAATACGTGAACTTTTCTTGGGATCTCTCTCCCTCCTTGACTCCTATGATGAGAATCATTATAGCTTGATGCAAAGTTTCCTTCTATATTAATATATTTAATTGAATGTTCATAGTTTAGACTTTCATCTAAACTAGAAAGTCTGTACGCGTTTATCAGGAAATTTTCTTCCTTCATAAATATTTAAAATTGATAAAACAAAATTACTCTGTTTCTAGTATTTTCTCTAATGCGGTTTGTATGATATATCCATCATTTATCATCACAGCTATAACGCTTATTTTTAAATTGATCAATAACTTTCAATGAATACAGTGTTCATACTCCCAGTTATAAGTTCCTATTTTAGGTAAGTAAGCCAAGTCACAATTAAGATTAACTTTTGTTAAAGGGGCAGAAATCTCACATTATTTTTGTACCAAGCAATGCCTTAAACCATAAGATGTTCTAAGCTACCTATCCAATTATCCAATTATTTAATAATCTACTAAATCAGAGGATTGTTAAAGGTTTTACAAGACTTTTAGGTTCCTTTTGCCTACTTTATTAAAAACAATTTAGAATTCAGTTTCTCTTTGATACACTAAGCTGGTCATTTCATGCGCGTGAGATGCCATACCGGAGAAGCGTTAAGACTCTCTTGCATCTTTCCTATCAGGGTTTAGTGCCATCGAGTACACCTTACTTGTGTGCGGAGATGTAGGTGGAGAGCCCAAGGTGGCAGACGGCTTTTAAGACCGAGAATTAATAGTTAAAATAGGTAGGAAGGAGAAAATTATCTTCTGACTTAGTCTCCTGAAGTTGTTCTAAAGTTTTCTACAAAGTTTCCCTTTAAGTGGAAAGCTGATTAAGGGGAGATTTAAAATTAATAGCGTGTTCATATTTCGAGCTGACACAGCCGTCTTCATCTTCTTGCCTCGATGTGAGATAAGTTTAATACCATAATGTTATATCCTGTTATTCACTTCAACTTTTGGATGTCCATATTAGTAGGATTCACTGAGGTTTAAATTATCTACGAATCTACGTCGAGTGGAATGCAATTTACCTGTTATAATCTTTATTCAAAATATTATTCTTCTTGATATATTTTCACTGAAAATACTCCACAGTATTCTGTTGAGCCCACTGCATAATTTGTTTCTGTGTGTTAGGAATATGCATTAAGTCTAAATATTCCATATGTGTTTTGTGTATTCTCATATTTACCCTCCTTTGATACTACAACATAATCAGTAGAGTAGTTGAAGGCACTCTTAACTACAACTTCAGTCAGACCAGTTAATTGACAGCCTATGTGGATTGCATCAATATAATTCCTGCATGTAATATTTTTTTTTAATTTATGTGTTTGTTTTCCTGTGTGCAATTCTTTCTCTGCAAATAAATAGTCTTTATACATCAAGAAGGACAAACGCAAACTTTTGGGGTCAATTATTAAGGCATTCATATCGACCTGAAGCATTTCACTGTAGTTCGACGGGTGTACATAGATGGTAACATTCATCCAAAATGTGGATTAGATAAAATTAAATGCAGTTACAGCATACAGTACGATTCGTCTTCGTCATGACAGTTCAGTACGAGACTGAATACTGTAAGTATCAACTAAAATCCTTAGGTCCAGTAGCTAAGAAAATATAGTTAATGGTTGAGTGAATTGGCTATTAAAGGAGTTTGTGATGGATTCGATTGTATATGAACACTCAAAAAAAGTGATAAACCAGTCATAATATGGCTACGACTAATTCCTTGCATCACACGTTACAAGGTTTGGTGGCAGAGGTAAGTTCAATTTATGAAACATGAAACACCTGAGTTCATATCTTGAAATGACTGGGAAGTATCATTAAGATGTGAAGTGAGCTGCTAGTGTGTCACACTAAAAGAGCAGTCCGTCGCAGGTTTTTAAAAGGACGGACTTATTATCAACTAAAATTCCTGGAGTTGTGAAAGTCTATTTCGGTAGAGTTAATCGAACAAATGTCCAACCAGCACCTTGTAAAAAGATTGTATAGGAATCAGCAATGATGGAACGGTAAAAAAAAAAAGGCTTAACGTACCCCAAACGCATACGACAGTCAACATGGCAGACATAAACAGGTAACGCTTCAACACCAAACACCTGAGTTTATTATGGAACGAAGGGAGATGGTAAATAATTTAATAAATAAATAAATAAAACTGGTTAGTGTGTCACTGTAGTCCTGAAGTCTCCGTCCATCGCTTCCATGATCCAACATGAACTAAACACCTAAAGTTCCTTCAGTTTATTATTTACTGAATGTATTACTCTGGAGTGTGAATTGATAAAAGGACGTTTATGTCAGGGTTGGGAATGCACGGTGATGTGATAAAAGGGCATTTACACCCGCGACAAACTCACTATCAGACATGGCAGTCATGATATCGTTTACAAACGCCGGAACAATCACAGTTCATGGCAAAATGAGATGGTATCAGAAGTTATACTTTTCTTGTAAACTGGTTAGTGTTTGTCACCTTTCTTTGGCCGTCTGTCGCTGGTTCAAAACCTCCAAACGGTAGACTTATTATAACTAAAATGCGTTCAGAACAAGAAGGAAAACACTGATTACTAGGAAAAACATTGAATTGGGATATTAATGAAATACATTTTAAAAAAGAAAATGACAAAATTGATTGAATAAACTATCAAACTATGGTTTGCTTTATTTTCCTTTTACCAAAATGGCAGAGGTGGGTGGATATCGATTGGAAAGATTTCAGATAGAAAACACCTGAGTTGGAAGTGGGCTGATGGGAGATGGTATTCATTTATAAACTTTTGGCCGACCGGTTAGTGTGTCAACTTAAAGACTTATATCCCGTAGGGCAAATAACCATTACCCGTCAGATGATGACACAAAAATCACCTACTCCCATACAGCATGACAATATTAAAAATATATTACGTTCTATTTAACGTGAATGACTGAGGTTTAAAATGTTGCTGTGATATAGCTATATTCATATTACCACTGAGCTAAATGTCATGTAAATCCCATAAAAATATTTCACACCTTTTTTTATGGCTGCTATCATGACTCCGGTATTGTCTCTTTAAGAAAACACCTGGAAACGTCGGGTAGATATGTATAAATAGATCTATTCGGTGACCCTAAGTTCAGGGATGGTAAAAACTGTCACCTAAACTTAATCATAACTTTTTGGACAAGCCCAAATGAAGAACCTCAACTCTGATAAGAACTACGTACTTTGTTAGCTTCTGCAACAGATATGAATATATATATATATATATATATATATATATATATATATATATATATATTTGTAGCTATATATATATATAGAACCACGGTATATATATATTATATATATATATATATATATATATATATATATATATATAATATATATATATATATATATATTTCCTAAAACGTATATACCTGAGTATATATATATATATAGATGGTATATATATATATATATATATATATATATATATATATATATATATGACTATTTATCACATCACGTGATTCATATACAATCAGAAAGCTACAAACGTCCTTTAATATCCACTAAAATACCTCGGAAATAATATATTTTCATATATTACTTACCGGCGGGAATTTTTGTTGATATTAAGTCCACCGTCCCGTGGGATCGAACCAGCGACGGACGAGGAATCAGGACTACAGTGACGCACTAACGAAATCGGCCACAAGAGAGGTATATGAATAACATCTCCGCCCAACTCACCTGAGTTCGAACTCAGGTGTTTTGGAGCTGGGAGACGATATCCACCCACCTCGCCATGTTGACCGGTAGTAGCGCTTGTCGACGTAGCCATATTATGACTGGTTATCACATCACCGTGATTCATTACAATCAGAAAGCTACAAACGTCCTTTAATATCCAAATACTTACCTCGGAAATAATATATTTTAAATATGTTACCGAAGGGAATTTTTTAATTGATATATGTCCACCGTCCCGTGATCGAACCAGTCACGGACGATGGAATCAGACTACAAACGCAATTAACGAAATCGGCCACAAGAGAGGTGAATAACATCTCCGCCAACTCACCCACCAAGTCAGGTGTTTTTATGCTTGGAGACGAGCATATCCACCACCTCTGCCATGTTGACCGTGGTAGTGATTGTCGCACGTAGCCATATTATGACCATTTATCACATCACCGTGATTCATATACAATCCCAAAGGATGGTAACGTCCTTTAATATCCACTCACTCTACCTCGAAATAATATATTTTCATATATTACACTGAAGGGGAATTTTTAAGTTGATATAAAGTCCACCGTCCTTTCGATTGATCGAATCAGCTGATTGGACGCAGGAATCAGACTACAGTGACGCACTAACGAACGCCACAAGAGAGGTATAAGTGAATAACATCTCCCGTCAACTCACCCGTCGAACTCAGGTGTTTTGCTGATTGGAGACGATATCCACCCACCTTCTGCCATGTTGACCGCGGTAGTGTGTCATTTTGTTCTCCGTCCGTAGCCATGGTATGACTCCCATCACATCACCGTGATTCATATACAATCAGAAAAAGCTACAAACGTCCTTAATATCCAAATATACTTACCCGGAAATAATATATTTTCAATATGTTACCGAAGGGGAATTTTGATTGATAATAAGTCCACCGTCCTCGTGGGATCGAACCAGCGACGGACGAGGAATCAGGACTACAGTGACGCACTTACACGAAATCGCCACAAGAGAGGTATAAGTGAATAACATCTCCCGTCAACTCACCTGCCGAACTCAGGTGTTTTGCGCTTGGAGACGATATCCACCCACCTCTGCCATGTTGACCGTGTAGTGCGTTTGTCGCACGAAATTCCCTATTATGACTATTTATCACATCATCGTGATTCATATACAATCAGAAAGCTACAAACGTCCTTTAATATCCATTCACTCTACCTCGGAAATAATATATTTTCATATATGTTACCAAGGGGAATTTTTATAGTTGATAATAAGTCCACCGTCCCCGTGGATCGAACCAGCACTTTTTTTTGAAGTGTACGAAGATCTTAGCGATCTAACTTCAGGAAAAAAAGACGTAAAAGGTTTGACCCTGATCACACTAGCACATTTTCCCCTCTCTCTCTCTCTTCAGCCTCTCTCTCCTCACCGACCTCACTCATTCTCACAAGTAATTAAATGGACTGTTTAAAGAAACACAATCTTTCCTACAAAAATAGGTTTATTATTCTAATAACCCAACAAGAAATGAATAAAACAAAGCAAAGATTAAAATGCATAATAAATGAATTATCGAGTCAGATAACTAAACTTAAACTGCAAAGCACTTCTGACTAAAGAAGTCTCATTATGGCTAATAGCCTGAAATACACAAAATCTCACATACTCCAAATCAACACTAAACGTCATGTCAATAAACAAAAAGTCTACCACATAAAGAGACTGACATTGCAAATGACTTGCATGTGTCCTCTTTATCAAACCACCCAGCTATTTCACAAGTCCACATGTTATTCCCACAAGTCCACATGTTATTCCCACAAGTCCACAGACATCTGTCGAAAGAATTAAATATGATAGAAAACCCCAAAAATACATGAAATACAAAACACAATAATGGAAAGTGTAAATGCATAGCCAAGATATGGCAAACGTAACATAACCAAAATAATAATATAAAAAGAGGTATGAATATCCATATTAAATTTCCCACACCAGTTCATAAGTTCATAATGATTAGAAAGTCATGGTAAAACCGCAAGTTCAATTTTCTCCCATAAAAACAGAGATTTGAGACTCTACCTTATCTGCTGATTTTCAAAGCCTGGAACCACTTCAAAGTTATGACTGGACAACTGCAGTTCTATCACGTTAATGAACAATCAAACTCACTTTTAGGCAGATTTTGGCATAATCTAGATCAAAGTAACGCAAGTACTCATGAATATACATAGCGCTTGAGATCACATGATCTCCAATATTGCTGAGCTTCAAGAAAGAGCTGAGGAATTAAACTATGCACTGTTTCAGCAATCTTACATCAGATCTCTCGACCTAGTTCACTTCTACCCAAACCTTCCACACGATAACATCTTAAAGCACTGAAGCTGAAATGCATATATGTGCTTTTAAATATATATATTGTCACGTTATGATGGTTTTGCGGAACTGCTGGTTCTCTCGCCCTTTTGGTGGATTGCTGCCTCCTTACCTTCAAGTTTTTTTTTTTTGTTTTTTTTTTTAGGTTATATACATAATGTACATATTAACAGTCGAGTCAGGTTTCAGTTTAGAATAAATAATAAAATGAACATTACTACAAATTAATTAAACTCTTAATAGCAACAGCAACAATAAACTAGTCAGAAAAAAAAACATTACAAATGACGAGTCAAAAAAAACAAACATTAGCAGCACAATAATTACATTACATATAAAGTCAGAACTTAGAACAAAATAAAAGCCAGAACAATAAATGGTCAAATCAATAAAACAGTTTAACAAATCATAAACAAACAAAATCATGAATATTAACAGGCAGCAAAGCGAGAACATCCTCAGACGAACTCAATAGAGTCGCATTTAAACAGCCCTAGGCTGCTTTACAGAAACACTGCAGGACAACTGACAGAGTCGAAATGACAACCATCTCGTCCTCAAGCAAAGTGCTGATGTCCTCCCACTACCAACGACCACGACAGAGCCGACACGGCAACCATCTCGTCCTCCAAGAAACGTACCGACGTCCCCTCCTCCAATTACGATGACTATGACAGAGCCGACATGGCAACCATCTCGCCTCCAAGAAACGTGTACTGATCGCCCCCTCCTCTAATTACGATGACAGTGACAGAGCCGATAATGACAACCATCTCATCCTCTCAAGAAATTCCTCCGCTGCTCTGCTGCCAGGACCCGTCTCACAGGTACGGATACCCGCTGCTGCTACCCCAACTGACTCCGCTGCTACCTTGGACCCGATTCACATTGCTACGAACCTGACTTGTTGCTGTTACGAACCTGACTTCGCAAAGTCGCAGGCACGGATACCCGCTTGCTGCCCTGGACCAACGGTCGTTCTGCCCTCCAGAACCTGGCTCGAATACCCCGATGGAGACGCCAGACAGCCTCACGCTGTCATCAAAGATGAGCAGCTTCGTGGCACACGATCACCATGGTCACACCCACCTCTAGGTCATGCCCATTTCGTATGCGTGCTCCAATTTGCTGCTCAAAAACCCTCGACCAACGTTGACCCAAAACTGCCTGTTGCCGCTGCACTGCCGCTACCTTCACTGCCCTACCAGAACCGACTGAAGTAAGAAAAAGGCAGCTCACCAGCGAAAACATCTAAACAAAAAAACTTGAAGGTAAGGAGGCAAATCCACCAAAGGGGAACGAGCGGGAACCAGCAGTTCCCTGCAAAACCATCACTTAACGTGACAATAATATATATATATATATATATATATATATATATATATATATATATATATATATATATATATATATATATATATATATATATATATATATATATATATATATATATATATATATATATATATATATATATATATATATATATATATATATATATATATATATATATATATATATATATATATATATATATATATATATATATATATATATATATATATATATATATATATATATATATATATATATATATATATATATATACATACACGCACACACACACACATTTATTTACACACACATATATATATATATATATATATATATATATATATATATATATATATATATATATATATATATATATATATATATATATATATATATATATGTTATAATTGCACGATTTGATTTATGCACTATATCATGTTTCGCGGATAATAGCATTTCAGCAGTACAACAATAACTAATTTGTAAACCGTTATTCAGTTTTATCATTAATTACATAAGAAATAGACAACATATGGAGCTGAAAATAAAGTAAGGTCATCTGGAAAATAGAAAACCTGTTATCACTCTCCTTCATCAAATAACCAATTTAATCAACAGCTGATTGCACTGAATTTGTTCAACAAAGGTCGGCAAGGCTCATTTTGCAATACACTAAGACGTATTTATTTCCTGCTGTTGACCACAATAATCATGTGCATTACGGTTATTAGAAAAATAATGATTTTAGAGTTACATAGCTGTCTCCATTTTTTACTTGTTCCTTTAACATTTCAACACAAAAGTCGCATAATGGATATAACATGGACAACAATCATTATTCAATGACAGTTGTTATCAAGGAAGACAATTATATAAGGTTACATCATTCCTTATCATGATGGATTAAACATTAGTATCTGGAAAATGTATGTCTAATTGTTGGGACACTATACTGACGTACCATAGATATCTCATGGTAACAAATGATAATAACTTCAAAACCACGCATCTAGTTTTCTTTTCATAAATTGGAAACCTGGGTTTCCTTAGATATTTCAATTGAACTCTAGGGGTTTAGTGAAATTGCAGCCTAGTTGTCATTTTGAGACACTGGCTGAAATTTTCGACCTTTGTTAGATTTATACAGTCTCATGTAAAGTACATAAAAAGAAATGACAGTGAAGACGTACTGTATATGTTGGGAGAGTTTATATTCTTTGATTTTTTTAAGAAGAAACTAACAAAATATATAATTTTATCTGAAAGAAGAATACATAAAAACAGTATCTACAAATGTCAGATGATTACTCAACATACAGTAAGTCGCAACCTCAGTATTTTTAAGGAAAAGTGCTGGTAGAAATTGAATAGCAATTTAATAAACTACTTTAACCAAATAGGTGCATTCGACCGTAATAAATGCGAAATAGGGTATCCTTTAAGCCTTCGCCTGCCCTGAAAAGATGTCAGGCAATTTTTTTTCAATTACTAGCAGAATTTTCTATAGTAAAAAGAGCACAATTTAAAGACTGATCTATTCTTATTAATGATTCGGGAATAGCATAAACACAACTATAATTATCATTCACATAACAATAATTATTCGTACATAGAATGCCTGTGGCTACACCATTTACTGTACAATTGTATTCAGGGAAATTACTTTAATCTATTCCATTATAATTTCAACCATTTCAGATTGAAACGCTCATCGAGAGTAAAATGGAGCTGTTGGAAGCACGTGTTAAAAAAATTAATGATTCAGTTTTGCTATGAAGATAGAGCACATGGACCTTTGTTTTTAACGGTGTTATTTTCCGAAAAAATTACTTACAAATTTCAGATTTTAAATAAACTATATTTCATGTAGTATTATAAAAAAAAACAATAATTTTAACAGTGAAAAGCAGATTTTCATACTTGAAGTATTATAGATATATTTTTGAAAACGTACGAAGGGAAGCACTCTAACCATA
Source organism: Macrobrachium rosenbergii (assembly GCF_040412425.1). Taxonomy (NCBI): domain Eukaryota; kingdom Metazoa; phylum Arthropoda; class Malacostraca; order Decapoda; family Palaemonidae; genus Macrobrachium; species Macrobrachium rosenbergii. The sequence continues at coordinate 6,115,824 of NC_089764.1, read as the reverse complement.
TCCAGATAACTAATCTAATCTCTGTCTACCCTTATTTCAACAAGGCATTTATACCTTGTTTTCTTTAGAACCTAACGCAAATACAAAGAATTTTACCAAATGTTATAACGACAATGAAATGGGAACCATTGCAGAGTTATAAAGCAAAGATAAGAGGATTGATGGGATTCGCTTGAGCTGAACATGACGCTCGTTGCCACAATGTTAGCCACAATTTATTTTAATTATATTGCCATTAGATTTCGTTTGGAAAAACAGAATTTTATCGTGCATTAGATGGGTTTTTTACCAAAACATCTTTACAATAGCCAAGTGTTCACTAATTCTAGCCTCCGTATTTACATCATCTTTGGAAGTAATTAAACTCTGACTTAAACGAATTATCTTTACAGCTTCAAATGAAATTATGTGGTTCAGAGGCTTTGATTTAGCATTCTTCCAAGTATTTTCTTTATTAATGTAATCAATTAACAATGACTCAAGTGATTTTACTTGTTTCGGTAATAATATTTACATAAATTATTGAACACATATCACTTGTAAACGCAATAATGAAGACTGAGTTGAACTCGATTTGAAGAAATGCCCTATTGAAATTCTCAGGTATCTTGTATAGATCTATTTTCAACTGAAAAATGCTTATTCAAACTGGATCTAAAGTAAAAGGTCAATAAAAAGATATAACACGAATTAATGTTGCAAGAAGATCTGCGACAATCTAAATCAAATGAACAACTTACATTCGCTTCTGATATCCCCAAGAATTAACAAGATCAAACTAAAGTCATCCCATCCAGCACGCAGACAACGTTAATTAGCATTTCCATTCTTCCCCGGATTATGGGATGTGCCAATCAGAGACCTTTCATCCTGGAGTTATCGAATTCATACGCGATGGTATTGGCAAGGATATGCATTCATGAAATACCGGTTCCCTCACTTTCATCTCTGCCTCCGGATATCACGCGGAAACTGGCTTCATTTATGGCTTAAATGCTTAAGTTTTGGGAATTTGTTTAGGGAATCGAGGCTTTCCTTCTCCCATGAGGCAAATTAAAGAGGCGGTTATGAGTTAGAGAGGATTTTGTCCCTAAAACTGAGAACAAACTTTGGAGTAATAATCTAAGTATGTCGAGGCGGATGAACAAAGTTTACCAACCGAGGGAAAGAGTAAGAATGTTTTTCTAAAACCATCAAGAAGATTAAAATATACGAATAATGCAAAATAACAACCAACAAAGATATACCGGTTACCTGATCGTTTATATTCTAATCTATTAATTTTAAACAGATACACTGTCAAATTAGACAATATTCTTTACCACGAATTTCACTGACAAGGTTAAAGGAAAACGGTATCGCGAAAAAAATTCAATATTTTTTTCTGTGGAATATGTGGTTTTTGTTTAACAGGCACTTTGGTAAAGATGTGGGTCCCCTTGATAAGCGGTTATCAAAGGTATTATCATTAGTCTATATGTCGTTTTATATTGGTAACTTTTGCCATTTCATTATATTTATTTTCATTAGAGAAATAATAAGGAAAAGCATTTCATAAAAAGGGCACACGAAACTGCCAAACTGGAAGATGCCATAGCCATATGAATAAATCAGGAACAACTAAGCATTCCTTTTGAGGGTTGCTTATTCCTCATTAAAATTCCTGGAATGAGGTCAAACCTTCGATGGAATTTCTGAGTTAAGGTTGAATTGTCATAACTATTGTATTAAAGACGATATCGTTAAAGGGATCCACAATTTTGTGTTGAAAAATAAAATATCAATAAGAGAAAGAGGGAGAGAGAGAGTGACCCGCTTTGGGAGGGAATTTCATCTTTTTATTTATTACTGGTTCAAAAGTGTGGTTCAGTAAATATTTCACCTATTCCTACCTATTTAATACAACCGGAACGTATGTTGACAATTACCTCCGTTTCCTCTCTCTGTAGAGAGAGAGAGAGAGAGAGAGAGAGAGAGAGAGAGAGAGAGACACAATGGAAAAGATTTTAGAGATGTATAGAAAAACGTCAACGTAAAGGAATTATGGACCAACATATCATGTGGAAAGAATGGACAGCAAAATTTTGGTAACTAGTTGTATTTCTCAGGAGAAAGGAGAGACAAGACATAGAAAGAGTTAGAATGAGTATATGATTTAGATACTGGAAAAAAAGCTTCAATATAAACGAAGAGCAAATTTGCATGCAACATAGGGACAAGTGAAGTAGCCAGTGCAAGGTATATGAACGCGCTCATCATAACTGTTTTCTGTAAATGTATGAAGTGGCTGATGTTGAGGAGACTTGACTGTACAGGCAATTTACTACAAATTCTGCAAATAAATTATGACTTAGAAGAAGTGATTGTTGTGTTGTTCCTTTGGGGCTACCCCTTATTTGGGGAATCCGTATTTTTGTTTGCTTACAATTTACTAATTAAACCTGAACTTAATATGCTAGATGTATGCCATCACAATTACAGTGTACATTAATTAATAAATAATTTAGTTACTTTGCAAGGAAAAGAATATTTTGCGATTACTATTGCACCAAAGAAAAAGAAAAGTCACAATTTACAAGATCGTTTACTGCCGCAACGTAAGTATTTCATAACATTGATCACAAAATTCACTTGAAGATCAAAGTACGGAAACTCTGGAGAAATGTGTTGTGGAGCAGCATTGTTATGCGTAAGAAACTTCCAACATAACTAGAGCATGCAGAGCCGCAGATCAAAGACAGGGTTCGGAGAATCTTAAAGCCTCTTACATAAACTTCCTCCGCAATAAAGGGGCACCAGCCACGATCTTTCCTTCACTGCTACACATTGCCCGCATTTTCAAGATGCCTTCCTCTCTCTCTCTCTCTCTCTCTCTCTCTCTCTCTATCCGTACATGAGAGCATATTCTTATTTTTGAGGATATTGCAGTCCAGTGAATAAGTATTTCCCGTTGGTACTCATTAACATTGCAGCCATGCACGTTCACAAACACACACACACACACACACACACATACACATACATATATATATATATATATATATATATATATATATATATATATATATATATATATATATATATATATATATATATATATATATATATATATATATATATATATATATATATATATATATATATATATATATATATATATATATATATATATATATATATATATATATATATATATATATATATTGTGTGTACATATCTAATTTTAATAAACACAACGCCCTTTAACTTTCCGATTTCTTCACACGTTTAGGATACGGTTGTTATCACAAAGTCCCAGATTCAAATGAAGAACGAAACGAAGAAATTCTGCCGGCCTGGAATAGACTCCTTCTCACCATCATAGCCCAGTGTTTAATTGCTTATTGGAACTAATATGATGTGATTACACATCATATTAGTCCCCTTATTTAGTATGTATGTGTGTGTGTGTGTGTTTTACTGTCTTTAGATTTCCGTAGGCAAAATATTCTTAGAGCAACTTTTTTATTGGGGTTACTACTTTGGACTCCGCCCTGAAGTGTCCTTTCGATTGGTTTTTTGCTCCCCTTCCTCTTGTCTCAATCAATTTCATATTTCTTCTTATTTTATCCTGTTTCACTTGTATACTTTCCAATCGTGCCGTCTGCGTAAAATGCATAATAACATGTTTACTCTTTGACAGGGAAATTAAGTCTAGTACGCCTGTGCAAAAAAAACTACAGAAAGTGGCCTGCACTGAATTCTCATTATCGGCTTAACATTTCCATACCTTCTTCAATATATATACCAAGCCATTAGCCTCTCATTTGCACATGCTGTCGCACTTTTCGTTCAAGATTCCTTTACAACCACCTGATCAGTACCTCTGACCTCCTCTCCTCCTTCCTCACAAAATAGGTTCCTCAGTAGCCTGTTGTACCCCAGGTTCTCTGCATTGCCAAATTACAACATCACTCTAATTTATTGGTCTATACTGACTTTCTTACTAATTATCATATATATTATTATGTTTTTCAGTTTTTTCCACTTTTATTCCACATATACTATGTGAATATTTTAAACCCTACACTTTCTACCCGGTCATTTTATTCAACATTCAGCATCCATTTTAACTTCATAAGCATGTGTTTAATCACAATATTCACGAGATACACACGCTTTAGTTCCCAAAGACTCCACTTTTCACACTAGGAGTTTTTGATTTGTTCACCTTTCCTCATATCCAACAAATATACACTCCATTCATTCACAAATACCATGTGTGTTAACCATCACGTCTCTTATCATCTCTGTTTTTGCTAACATTCATATTCAACCTTCTCTGTTGATTGACATTATTTTACCAATTTCCACAGATTTGTTTTAACTAACTGGGGTAATTCAAGATATATAGGATAGCATAATCCAGTCGCAACCATTTCACAGGTTCCACAAATTTGATTCTGTATTTGCTGTCACTGTCCCATTCGCACAACTTACTTAAAAAGTTTAAACAGCCATGGTAAACTTACCGCCTCTCACATCACGTTCATATCAAACCAGTTTATCTCCAATCCACATACTCTAAGGCATGAACTATCTAAGTACTGTTTGCAAGTTATGCTTTACAATGCACATTTTTTTTTATTATGTCCATATCAAAAGCTTTTCCTAGCTTTCGTTCCATTTTTCTCGCAAGGTTGTTTCACTACACCTCTTGTTTTTTTGTGAAAACTCCTTCCATTATCCTCTTCTATATCAAAATTCTACCATAATCTGTCCACAGTTTCGTTAGTAGTATCATGCTTAATCCACTTTTACACTTAGCAAAGAACAGTTCAAACTATCATACATTCTTTGCAATACCCGCCAAATCGTCAAATAAATTTCATGCCCTGACCTGTCACCCAATCGTATTATCAGCAAATCACTACAGTAACTCTATTGGCACCCAGTCAAATTCCAGTGCAATTTCATTCTTCAACTCTTTCAAAATTTGCGTAATTATATCTTCAACAATCACTTCCACATGCATTTTTCATTTTCCACAAAATTCTTCCATTCATTTTTCATGGAGATATGCCACTCTTTTGTAACGAAAAGTCAGCATTGTATCACATAACAGAATATTATTTCATCTATATATTCACGCAATTATGATTGAATCTGTGTTTGTGTCAAGAGAGATAAAAGACTTTGGCACAGATACAAATTGCTAGTGCTTGAATGAAATACGCAACATGATACAAAAGGATATTTTACACGACTGACAACTTTCTCACCGTGTAAACCTTGCGCGTGCATAGTTTATTAATTAATGTATTTACTGAATTGCACCTTGTCAATGTAATGTTGACGCTGGGTGCAGGTCTGCAAAGAATTTTTACTTTGTCGATAGGGACAAAAATGTTCCCTGGAATATTATTTCTTTCTTTACTATTCCAAGTAGTTCGATAAGAAATATATATGAATTTGCGGAAAGCTTCGAAGTAATAAATATTCAAGCAACGAGAAGAGAAGAACAATGTTAAAAGCATAAATTCAACCGAAAAAAAATCTTGTTTACTGAATTTCAACCTCTTCCAGCTAAAAAAAAAAAAATAAAATAAAAAATTCTCTTAGAGAAAGAAAAAGAATAAGCACTAACTGTCCAGAGTTTAAAATGCAATAAAGAATTTGCTCTAGAATCTAGTTAATACGCTGCGTGGAATACCCAGTTAAAGCATCTGTGTAGAAATACAAGATGCCTTGATGCTTATCTTCACTAAATTTTGCATTTTCGAATGTGTTACTCAGTTGCTGACTCAGGATTTAGCTTGAAAAGAATTGTTTTTCTTCATATTCCTCTGGATTAAGATAATTCATTTTTGTTTCCTGTTAATTTTTTAATGATTTTCCAGTTTGAAAAATTCAGATATTTCCACATGTCATATTTATTATTATTATTATTATTATTATTATTATTATTATTATTATTATTATTATTATTATTATTATTATTATTATTATTATTATTATTATTATTATTATGTATTAAACGTCACAAAAAGACTAAAAGGCAAGACTGACATGTTAGAATTACCTGCACATGTTGGATAAGACTTAGGAAAGCATGTAAAATTAGCTAATAGAACGAAGGTGCCAAAGACGCATTTAATTATAGGGATGGGACAGATCTATTGCAGTGCGCTTACTTTGAATTACGGGTCAAAAATACTCTCATGGTCCTAGCTTTGTCAGTTTCTTTGCTTTTAGGAACAAATTTAACTTTACACTTTCTATTTACGTACAATGCATGTCCATTTCTTTCCCTTGTCAGGATAATGAATTGGCATTAGAATATAGAATTTAGGCCAAAGGCACTAAGAAACAACTGTTAGAGAGGGTGGAAAGTCAGATGAAAGACAGAAAATATGAACGGAGGTATGGTAAAAGAAATGAAAAGGTTGCAGCTAGGGGCGAAGTTACGCTGCAAAGACCCTCAAGTAATGCCTACAGAGCACCACGTTAGGTACACTGGCGGCAAACCACCCTACGGCGTCAGGACAATGAAAACACACATCACAACAACGGACGGAATTGAAACAATGAAGTTCCCTTTCTAAAACCGATGCCTCTGGTAAGAGTACGATGGCAATCCAATCTCATCAAACGTTGTTGATCCACGTGAGCCAAGTGTCGTCGTCTTTCTCCAGTTTTCAGTCGGAGAAAGGCAGCGATTAAAGAAAGTGGCTTTAGCTTACCTACCCACCCCTTCCCAACCCATCTAGTTAGTATCTAATAGCAGTGTTCGACTGAAAGCAAAATGAACTTCTGGCTTTGATGTTCGTTTGCCAAGTTTTATCGGAGCCTAAAGTGCTTCTATGTGTGTCTACGTAGTGTGCGTGGGTTCACATATGTTTATATGTGGGTCTTAACTAGGGTGATTCAAGTGTTTATGGGTGCTTTTCTATTGATATCAGCTCCATATTCATTTGTATGAGTTTTTCTGCATTCATTTTTTTCCACCTTTCAAGGAATCATTGTCATTGTAATTCTGAGCTGGAACTGCACGAGGATATGCAAACCAGTGTTAGCTAATTCTGCTCTTCACTGTTAAACACTGTATTATCATTTCCTTAATTTCTTTTCGTGTCATTGTTCGTTGAAAACAACCCAGTGACTTTCAGGGTTGTTTGAAGATAGTTAGCTATTACAGTATTATTAATGGGTAAAGCTGCACAGATAACAGTTTCCTAATATAAGCGTTACCTAGAATATTTGGTGTCAACAGTTTATATTACCCAATATTTCTTTCCAGCTATATTCCTATTCATCTGCAGTGTTTGATAGAAGTTTAGATCAGTTCATCGTCTATCATCCAGGTTCCTGTATTTAAAAAAATTTTCCTATCAATCAAATGCAAATTGGGGTTCTCCACCTGAGATTCTTTCTTCTACCAGCTTTGGCCACTGGAATTTGTACATGTAGGCAGTCATACATATTTAAAAGGAAAAGTTACAACACTTTAATGCTACAGTTTTGGAAACCTCTAAGCCACAAATCTCTAAATTCAGGATATCATAAGCGATTTGATTCATACACAGGAGAATGTTTCCGGGTATCAGGTGACAACGCACAATAGAGTTGCTTACTTTCCCCTGAACTGTGTGGGCCTTGAATCTGAAGCTTATAAAAGCATTTCACTTTATCAAGCAAAAGACAAAAGAATGCTGATGACTGGGTTCAAGAGAAAACAAAGATCAAAAGAAAATGGCAACCTAGGAAAGTTGATTTTGGTGGAAAAAAATACTAAAATCCTAAAATATGAAACAAAACAGATTTCGATATAACCAGAGACTAACAAGGCTCTAAAAGCGGTTGCTGCATATTCTAGAGATAAAATACTTAACATAATGCATAAGACAAAAATATTTTGTAATGGTGTCTGTCCCTCCAAATGCAGTTGAATATGATAGTGATAATTTAGCATCAGTTCAAAGGCTAAAAAACCGTTACCTAACAGCATTCATGTTTAATGGGATGGATGCATATAGCTTATGTTAAATTTTCATCGTTCATGACCAAGGCAGACGATGTATTTAGGATTAGTTATATCAATAAACATTACTTATCAAACTGCAATTTGGAGGATACATTCTTGGCAAATTTCACACTGTCGTCGGTCATCAAGGCTCTCGCACGAAAAACTATAACCTCATTTACTGTCTTAACTGAAAACCACAAAGAAACTTTTCAGGGTTCCTTGACGATACGTAGCTATTACAGCATTAATAATAGGTAAAGGTGAATGGCTAGTGCAGTTTTCTGATGAGGATTGTTTTCAGTATGGGTTTCAGCTACATACCCATTCATCTGCAGTGTTTGACATAAGTGTGCTTTAATTCATCCTCACTCATACAGGTTCTGAATTTTAAAATTTCCTCCCATCAGTTATATACAAATTGGGTTTTCCACTTGATTCTCTCTCTCTCTCTCTCTCTCTCTCTCTCTCTCTCCTGCCAGCTGAGGCCACTGGATTTTGTGCGTGTAGGCAATTATACACATCTGAAGAGGAAAAGGTTGACCATTTTAATGCTAAAGTTTTTAAAACCTCTAAGCCACAAATGTGTAAATTCATAAGTGATTTGATTCATATATAGGAGAATGTTTTGGGAATATTCATGTTATAATGCACAGTACAGTTGTTTACTTTCCTTTGAACTACGAAGGACATTACACCCAATACTTATAAACATCTTACTTGAACATGCTAAATACAAAAGAATGATAATGATACAGGGTTTATGAGCAAACAAAGACAGAATGCACATGTATGCCGTTATAACTTATACTAGTGATAATTTCAGTGCCTTATGTGATGCACAAAAATTAAAATAATGCTTCGTAGATATGATAATGTGCACAGTAAAATCTCCCATATTTTTCCTTTCTTCAGGAAATAATTGAAAACTATTTGAGCCAGTGTCTTTCATAAGTTAAAATCATGGAAAATATCTAACGCCCCCCCCTCCCCCCAAAAAAAAAAATGCTTTCAAGGCATCCTTCTCTTCCTACAGTGGGCGAAGTAGAGACATCTCTTTAATATCAAAGACGTGATCGATTTCCTTTAATCATCCATTAGTGCTGAACATCACTGGCTTCGGCCTTAACCAGTTTAATGGCTGTTGGCCTGTTGGCACGATCGTTTGATGTTATTAGTAGCGTCATCTTGTAATATTTGAGAACCTCGGCTAATTTCTTGTTCTGAAGTCGCTCATTCAAATACTTCTTCAACTTAATTATCTTCTTAACCAGACAGTGCATAAGGCAAGGCTCAAATAAGGAAGGACAGGAAATGAACTATACAATAAATAAAGCCTATCGTTACCTACAGCTCCATCATCCCATTACAAAGTAAAACACTACTTCCAATAAGACTTAAATAAAATTATAAAACTTTTCATAGCTCATCTGTAATCGGTTACGGAAAATTAACACTGCTTTTTCTGGTTGCTTGTCTGCTGTCTCATAATGTAACTTTTATAAGACAAACACACACTTAATTTTGTCTCTACATTTATACATTACGGCCTTTGAATTTTCAGATTTTTACCCGACATAATCCGCCATCTTTAGGAATCATATGCCCTTGTTAGAAGCTAGTCATATTCCCAGTTCTTCTTAATCTTTGAAATTCACGTGACTATGATTTCAGTTCCCTGGTGTAGAATAGTTGGCTGCACAAGTTTTTAAAGAGAATACCATTATCCTGTGTGGTTCCTTGATATTGCAGTAGCTAGTTCACAACGAACTCATTGGTGCTGAATCTATACCATTTTCACGCATATAAGAAATGGCAGAGTGACATACATCTAAAATCAAAGCTATGGTCACCCATTTGTTAGAAAATTAATATTGCCACTGAAACTTATCAACGAAACAAATCATCATGAAAATACAAAGATATAATTAACACGTACAATGTGAACCGCGGAAGTCTAATTTATATGTTACCTTCAAAGGACATCTCGTATGGTGCTCTTCATTAGGCGCCTGTTGTTTTAACAGTGTAGGAAATTATTTCTTTACGCCAGCGCCATATTCAGTTCTGCATACACAGCGGTTCGCTTATCAAATCCGCACTGGTCTCATTCCAGGCAGGAGTGATAAAAAGCCGTGCTTGAGGTTGATTTGACCTCAGTCACTTGACTAATTATAAGCTGCAGACCGAATTTATTCTTTTTAAGTAAGTTTTTTTTTTTGTAAATGTTCCATAGGTTACAAATAGAATGAAGGGAGAAAACGGAGACGTAATAATAAACGAATGAATTGGATAACTGCTTTAATTTCTAATATACAAGAGAGAGAAAGGAAATCTAGACACAAGGAAGCCTTGAGCGTATGTTTTTTTTATTACTGATGTTTTCATCATAGCACCAGCCATGGTTACTGAGATCAAATCATCCTCAAGCACATGTTTACTGAAAGTCTCCCAAGTTCGAGACTTTAGTTTTGGATAAATAATTTCGGAATAAAAATTAAGCCGAATAGTTGCTTTCCTGAAATAGCTGATGAACTGATTCAGCTAATGAAACTTAACATTTTAGGTCCTCCGATACTTCACTCAAGATGAATTCTAAATAGTTCAGCTTTATTCTTATACATAAATAAGAATTATCAAAGAAAAAATTCACATCGTTTTCCTTTTCCCCCAGGTGACAAGAACTAGGGAAATGAATTGTTGGTCGTCGGAGTATCGCCTAGGGAGGTCGAAAAAATGGCCCCGGAGTCTGATTCTCCCCCACCATCTTCTGAGAACCAAAGAGACCTGGCAACACCTCCGTAGCCTCAATCTCAACAGTAAGGATTCTTAGTGACCTATCCATAAACTTGAAGAGGGCTGTCCTTTAAATTGGACTGCCTGTACCAGTTTACCCCCATGAAAAGTACTGCAGTGAGACTGCCTTTATTCCCTCTTTGTAGTCCTTAATTGTGCTGGAGTGCACGTTTAGGTGAATAACTTTTGATACTCTCTTGTTACCTGTAATGAAAGGCGTTACTTCTTATGCTTCTCCCCCTCGATTTGGGACCACCTTGACGTGGTGAGGGGGCTCTTGAACCACAGAAATCTATTCCCAGGTTTGAGTCCAAGAGTCCCATATACCATTCTGTATTCCTTTGAATTAATTTTTGCGGAATTTTCCGCTTTTGCTAAAATTTATTGGACCTGATAAATAGGAAAAGATATCATAACTGGGATTGGGTTTATATCTGAAGCTAAATAGTGGGAACTGTGGTAGGACCATCAACTTCCCGGTAATGTTCAGACCTGAGAGATATCAGGCGGAAGTATTCTTTAGGGCTGGACCACGGATTCCAGGGGTCTGGTTCTAGGGATAGGACTCTCGGCATTCTATCCGGTTTGCCCATAACATGATTAGGATGGGGATGATTGTATTCCAGCAATATTGTCAGTCCTAGCAAGCACGTTTGGTTTACACTTGGGCCACTCTAATCACGTGTCATCCTATTGGGTAGGGTAGGAGTGGACATTTGGGAGTCAGTTCTCACTTGTGCCATTGGTGGAAGAATAAACCCCATGAAAGGCTGATGATATCTTTTAAGGCTTTCAGTTTTTTTTTTTTTTTTTTTTTCCCAATCTTTATACTCAGTAGTGTTAAAGATTTAAGTATCCCTGGGCCCTTTGATGGTAGCGACTCGGCACAGTTGACAACTGCTGGAACCTCCTCTGGGAACCTCTCTCTGGAAAAATCAGAAAAAAATACCAATGTAATTACACTGGAGCCCTATGCTCCAATAAAAAGCAAATCAAAAAGAACCAGATATCTTGACCCAATCTTGACTCACTTCACTCTCCCTCTTTGGAAGTGGAGGTTGGCCACGATCCCTGACCTTAGAAACAGAGAAGAAAATATCGGCACTGAAATTAGAAAACTTCCTGTTGAATCGACATTCAACTACTGAAATGTCATTCAGAGAAATAAAAGATCAGATGTGGTTGATAGAAACCACAACAAAAAATCAATCAGAAAACTACTTAACTATAAGAAATATTGACAACATAAAGGTACATAAAAAAAATGACAATATGGAAAGTGTACAGGGTACCATAGTACTCCCTGATAATGATGAAGAACCAATAGGAAAAAAATATATTGCTGGATTCCCTTAAAAAAAGGTACAACGATGTACAAGATTGCGAAATATACAACATAACCAGTGGACGGAGTAATAGAAAACACTGAGAATAGCAAAGATAAAATTCGAAGGCCATGAATTACCCTTGAAAATTAAAACCATGGGCCAGAGCAGAGAACTGAAACCGTATGTTCCGAAACCATTAGTGCCAAAACTGTAGTATTTATGGACAGACTAAGGAAAATTGCCGTAATAAATCTATATGTGCATATTGTGGATCTGACAAACATACCACACATTGGAGGTGTGGTGAACCGAAATGCGTTAACTGTAGACAAAATCACCATGCAAAATCTAAAGAGTGTATGTATTATATATACAATAAAGAATTAAGATTACTTCAGGAAAGGACAGGGATGCCTATCAAAGAGGCCAAATTAGAATTAAAAGTTAGAGGAATGCATGATCGTGCTAGAAAACGATTGTTTTCTACTGTAAGTAGATCAAACAATGAAACAAAAATGGATCAATAATAGATCAGTCTCAAAGAAAAATAACCAATTTGCAAGAAGAAACTAATATGGTAAAGAACCAAGAAAAGTATACAAATATTTGTTCAAATTCATTGGAGATATTAAGAGAAATGGAAACACTAGAAGATACTACAAGCACCACAGAAATATTAGAAGATAGTTATGATGAATTAGAAACTAAAGAAAAAAAACAAGAGGCCTTTAGAGAGAACTCCACCCAAGACCAACAAAATACCAATTATTATTAGAGATACATCCATTAAAATAAAGGCAGGAGACCCGAAGAAAGAACATAAACCCAAAAATGATAAGAATATACCTTTGTCTCCTAAAATAATAATAAAACCAATGGAAACAGATGCCCAGAACATCAAAGAAATAGTAGAGGAACAAACCACTGACAAGAATGATTATGTGATGGGAGAAGAGATTACTCCGTCACCAATAATAGGTGCAGCAAGTAAACGAAGAAACGACGCATGAAAACACATGTGGGTGTAATGAATGTTTCATTGAACTGTGCAACAAAAACAAAAGCATAACAAAGGACAGTTTATCAAATAGTATACGAAATTTTATAAGATACAGAGATAAAGAAGCTACTAGCTTAGACACTTACGAAAGGGCTGTATGTGCACTGGACACATAATATCTTATAAAGAAAAACAAATAAATATTGTAAATAGGATTTTTGAAAAAAATGCAAATTGATGATCCACAAAAAGAAAATAACACTTGAACACACTAACGTTATACTTTCAATAATTATATTATACAAAATGGAACGTGAATGGTCTAGAGACCAGATTACATTTGGGAGAAATATAACAATTGCTAAGGGAATATGAACCAATGATACTATGTTTACGGCATGTCAACTAAACAATATCAACAATAGATAAATATATACCTTAATCTAGAGAAGAAGAAAGAAATTTAGATACTGCTATATATGTACATAACAAAGTATGTTATGACAGAGTACCTATAAACTTTACTGACTTGCAAATATCAAGTATTAAAATACGAATAAAAAATTATAATTACATAATTTATCATTTATACAACCAACTTAATAAAAATTGCGACACTGATAAGCTTAAAGATTTACTTAACAATACCAAGGAACCTACATTAATAATAGGTGATTTTAATGCTCACAACCCAATATGGGACTGTAATTGTACAAACTCAAATAAAACAGGGAGTGAAATAGAAGAGTTCGTGGATTCAAACGACATGGGCTGTATAAATGATGACGAAATTAGTACATATTTTTCAAAAGCACACGGAACATTTTCCTCAGTAAACTTAACTTTATGTACAACAAGTATAGTTGACAGATTAGATAGGAATACAGTTGATGACTTGCACACCAGTGATCATTTCCCAATATTAGTTTCCTTATTACAAAATAATCCTGCAAAACATGTCCCTCACTATAACATTTATAAAGCAGATTGGGAGCAATATGAAATGCACACTAGAAATACCCCACCATTTGAATATTTAAGAGACCATAATGAAACTAATAAATTTCTTGTTGACTTCATTAAAAATGCTGCTGATAAAGTAATACCAGAGTCAAAACTCCATCCAACAAGTTAACAGAATTAATAAATATAAAACGCTTAGTAGGGAGACGATTAGATAATTTGAATAGAAAGTTCAGTAAAAAACATAAAACATTACCGATATCAGAAAGATCTTAAAAAAAAAAATTACTATATCAATACTAGAAACTGATACATTAAAACCTCTACACCACAAAATATCTGCAAAATTTAAAAAAGAAATAATTCAATGACGAATAATTTTGTGGGGGAAATACGTATCAGATCTCTCTAATAATACCCCCATACAGAAAAAATATATATGGGAAAAATTCTGGAAAATAAATGGTACCCATGTTAAACCACCTAGGCATGCCATACTAAAAGATGGGAAAAGAACACTTGATCCAAAAGAAATAAGTAATGTAATGGGAGAAAATTTAGCAAATGTAAGTAGTGATAAAAATTTAGACGAACACTTCCTCACAAAGAGAATTAAAATAGAATTAACAGCAATAAATTTTGAAACAATAAAAGATATATATTATAACAGAAAATTTAATATGTCAGAGTTGGAATATGCTCTCTCAAGCAGCAATAAATCTGCTCCTGGAGGTGACAATATTTGTGTTCAGATGATCTGCCATTTAGCACCTTTGGCAAAGTCATACTTATTAGAGTTTTATAATCATTTATGGCTTCGAATTTATTTCCAGATGAATGACGAATAGCTATAATAATTCCTATTCCCAAACCTAGAAAGGATCCCAGTAATGTAAATAATTACAAACCAAATTCTTTGACAAGCTGCTTATGCAAATTGTTAGACAAAATGGCAAATGCTCTACTAACATGATACATTCAAGAAAATAAAATTTTGACTCCCACTCAGTTCGGGTCACAGTGTAACAGATCTACATTAGATTCTCTCTGTAACTTAGAAGACCATATACGTAGAGGTTTTGAACGGAAACAAATTACTGTAGCTGTCTTTTTTGACATTGAAAAAACATACAATACTCCATGAAGGTATGCTATATTAAAAACTTTACAAAATAACATCCGTGGACATTTACCTAGGTTTATACCAAACTTTTTGACAAATCGCAGTTTTCAGGTGAGAATTGATGATGTTCTATCTAAAGCATTTCCTCTTGAAAATGGTGTTCCACAGGGAAGCGTCCTTAGTGGCACACTGTTTACTTTAGCAATTAATGATATTACTAATAATCTACCTATTGGTATTAAAAGTAACCTGTATATGGATGATTTTGCCATATATTATTCAGCATCTCGAATAAAACATGCAGGACGAATCATTAATAAAAGCATAGTAAAACAGATGAATGGACCTAATCTGTAGGCTTTAAATTTTCCATAGATAAAACCCAAGCAATCATGTTTTATAACAATAAAAAGTGGAAAAAGGGAAGAAATAGACTTAGAAATCAGAAACCATAGTATTCCTGTTGTCCAAACAGCAAAATTTTGGGATTAGTATTTGATATTCACTTGAACTGGAAAGCCCACATAACATACGTAAAATCTAAATGTAAAAGAGCATTAAATCTAATTAGAAAACTATCAAACACTACTTTGGGAGCAGATAGCCATACCCTTACTGTACTGTATAAAGCAACAGTTCTGTCCATCATTGATTATGGAAGCGAAATATATGGCTCAGCATCAGACGCAGCGCTGAAAATGTTAGGCCCTGTTCACAATCAAGATCTTAGAATATGCTCAGCAGCCTTTAGATCATCACCAAAATCATCTTTACAAGTTGAATGTGGTGAACTGCCTCTGCCTCTCCATAGAGAGCTAGTAACAATG
The DNA here is from genome assembly GCF_040412425.1 of Macrobrachium rosenbergii. Classification (NCBI taxonomy): domain Eukaryota; kingdom Metazoa; phylum Arthropoda; class Malacostraca; order Decapoda; family Palaemonidae; genus Macrobrachium; species Macrobrachium rosenbergii. Next base: position 6,099,785 of record NC_089764.1, on the reverse strand, counting down.
AAAAGTGCTCTAAGAATTCAGACAAGTGATTCTCCAACAAAAATATACTTTTTAATTAAGAGATGTATTTATAAATAACCATCCACCACCTTTCCCAATTAGAGCTGGAAAATTGTTTGAGTCGTTGATATGAATATACAAGTGCCTTTACTAGAAAAATCACCTCCTCCCTCGACAATAAATAAAATGAAAATTTGCACACACCTCAAGTATTTATCAAAAAGTAACTCATATACATCAGAACACCATAGACAAAATACAATAGAGCATATAAGCTGAAAAGGTTCACATTACGCAAAATATACAGATGGATCTAAATCAGAACACGGAGTGGGATATGCTGCAGTGTCCCAAGACAAAACTTATGAGTTCTATCTTCCTATTAATGCTTCAGTATTTACAGCAGAATTGTATGGTATTGCATCAGCCATAAAAATAATTAAAGAAACATTATTCAATAATTTTGCGATTTTTAGTGACTTGAGAAGCGCTATAGAAGCTATTCAGAGTTACAAATAAAAAAACACATTAAATTATATCTCCATAACTTTTATAATAATGGAAAGAATGTAGAAATCTGTTGGATCCCTGCCCATGAAGGGATCAAAGGAAATGAAGAGGCAGACAAAGCAACCAAAGAAGCAACCCACATGACAAGATCAAATGTAAATATCCCTGTTACTGATTATGTAACACACATAAAAATGGATATCATAAATAAATGGCAATATATATTGGGTGAAGAACCTTAAAGTAATAAATTGAAACAAATAAACCCTAATGTAAAAAAATGGAGTTCATCATATCAAATAGAGACGCACACACAAAGTAATTCTAACATGTCTCAGAATAGGCCATATTCGTCTGCCACATGGGCACTTGTTGTCCAAAATACATAGGCAATATCCTTGAACTATCCTAGCCTAACCCAACCTAACCTAACCTAACCTAAAGCCATGGCAAAAAAAAAAAAAAAAAAAAAAAAAAAAACAGAGGCGCCCACTCGTCTGGCCGAACCATAATACTGTTGGGGAATATGCGACCCGGCTCTCGAGTGCTCCGAGTGCAGGGTTAATAACGATCAAACGTGTTATGTGAGTGTCCAAAGTATGACCAACAGCGACTGTCAACTTTTGGGAATAAATCAATAAATGAAATTTTGTCAGATTCTTTTACATTTTCAATCGTTCCGATTTTGTTGTTCATGAGGAACTGTGGTTTGATAGATAAAATATGAAAATAAGTAAATAATAAAAGCACGAAAACATAGCATTTGTCGAATTTAATTGTATTTAAATATTACTTAACTTATTGTGAATTTTAATATACCTTTTTAGTATGGAAGCATGAGTAAATGTATTTATTGTGTGTGTGTGTTGCAGCATGAGAACGTGAGCCTATGTGGTTTTTATCCTAATCCTTGGGGCCAGCCCAACAAGAGCGGAAACTACTTTAATACTACTACTCTTATGCTTCTTATGCTTCTGTTATGCTGTCACATCGCGTCTCTTTAATAATTCATATTTTGTTAAGGAAATTTTTCCCTTTTTTTGAAGGACCAAGGCTGACTCATTGAAAAACGAAAATATTCAAACTGATAAAAAGTTTCTGGGTAGAACCTGGAACTCCCTGGCCTTTGATAAATTTAATAGGTAAAAATATACACTTAAAGATTGCTGCTCTGATTATTCAGATTTATGGTAGCAGGGTCACCTTCCTCTTTTGATCAAGAACTGTTTTAATGTTAGGATTCCGTAAAAAATTTATATATATGTGAAAAACTTAACTATAATGGTGACATACTTACTCGGTTTTCCAGGTTATGAATGATACATATAAATAAAGAACAGTCTGCTTGGGGTTCGATATACAGTGCATTATATTACCTTTCTAACTTACTTTGGAAAAAAAAAGCGTATCCTTTTCAGTGGGAGACGACAATGCTACCAATGACTTGTAGCAAAAGTAGTTACAGTACTTAAGGGGTCACATAGGCAGTCTGCACGTTTACACACCAGCTTGTTTCACCCATCTACCCAACCTCAAGTGACAATGTATAATTCTACTTACTCCATGTGAGTGAACAGACTGGAAATCAGCAAAAATTAACTTTTGAAATATTAAGCTAAATTTCACCCGCCAGGCTGGGAGCAAATCCAGAACCTCTTGATTGCGAGATGAGTATGAGAGTGCCTTTAGGGTCTCTTTCCGCGCTGGAAATGCCCTTGAGATGTCCTGTTTGGAACTAAATGTTGGGTATAAATTTATTTTCATAACTTTTGCACATTAATCATCGCTACATCAGCAACTTTCTTTTTTGAATAACTTTTTCAGTCCGTCCCATGAAAGGGATGGAATACACACTTCTAATACAGTATATGGCATTAGCAAGCAGTTTTCCTGGAGTTTTGTAGACAGAATTCAATGTGTCTTTTTTAACTATACCGTCAAAGTTTCGTCGAAATGAAATACAATAAAGTCACAAAGAAGTTACTGCAGATCCAAAAAGGAATTTACTGGGTTATAAATTTTCTTAAGGTCTTGCATCAGATTAAGATCTTTTATTGAGCTCATTTGAGCTATGAATGTCATGGGATTGAGAATGACATGCATGACATCATAACAGGGTATGTTACAACCTTTGACACATACTAAACTAAAGCCCATATACTTTATTGCTATACCATGTAAAATGTTTAACTATCTGACCCAACAATCTTGGCCCACCAATCCGTGACACCCTGAGGAAGAATTTTTGTCTGCTGTCCCAGTACCTGATCCAAAGGTGACCAGGTGCCAGCATCATCATGAATATGACAAGGTTTTCCAAAACGATATTTGGTCATGCGCAAAGGGTTACCATGAGTAGCCGCTTAGAATAATGCCATAGTAGTAATCCAACTAAAATTTGCCTTATGTGTGCATTAGATATCATTGATAATGGCCATGATGGCCTCTGCTTGTGAAACATCAAACCATTGTAGGTACTGAGGTTCAAGCACTCTCGTAACATCACACAGAAGAATTTCTTACTCCCTACATCCAGACCATGGAGCAAACACTGATCTCACCCAAATTGTAAGGGGACACATTGGGCTGTGTCTCCAGGATATCCAATACATTAAGGTAGTCATTGAGTCTCTAACAGTACAACTTCAACCATCATGTCGGTTGGCGAGATCACGGAAGCGAGCCTCCAGCAAAGCAGTACCAGGACTCTGACCACTTTCTTGTCCAGGACAATTTTATCCCACTAGGAAACAGTCCTAGTTCCTAGTGTGACACATTCAATGTAACGGTAGGTTACTGCACTAGGACGAAACATAAACGACCTTATACTCTGCCCGTAGACTACAGTTACATAAATAACACCAGAATCTGTTTATAGCAACTAGAGGAATCACCTACAGATGTCATGAACATTACATAGCTCTTGGTTAACCTATATCCCATAGAAAGCAGAATCATATAAAGACGGAAAAAGTCAGTTACAGGACTAAATGCAGCTGAAACAGCAATAATTTTTACGGAAACTTGGTCAAAAAACTTGTCTTCCGTAAATAAATCTAGGAATAATGAATATTACCTAACAGAGCTAAATATCTATGTATATTATAAAGAAATAAAGGAGCAATTTTCATTAGAACATAGTATCTATACCAAAGTTCAGGAAAAGTAAAATTGATATAAATTTTCCGTGAAAAAAGTCTTAAATACCTTCGACAGATCTAGTAGATAAGACTATAAAAATAGCCCAGCCTTTCCTATTTAAATTTTTCTTTTAATCGCAACCCTTCTTTAAAATCTCAACCTCTATAAATGATTAAAAGAATTAGTCTTCACACTATTTCTATTTCATAATATTCTTACTTTTTGCGAAGATATGCAGATAAATTTCTCCACTTGTAATTCCATGCCAGTTAGGCCACGTATATAAAAGAAAAATTATTAATTTTGATACTTGAGAGATGTTCGTGAGGCCATGACCATTTTCTTTAAACATTTTTTTTTTTTTAAGCCAGTTTTGTTTGTTGTCAGGTTGCATTTCAAATAAATTTGCAGTTCTAGTAACACTTGGTACTAATTTATAATTCACGTGAAATCTTAGTAAGTGATCCTCTCAGTAACCATTGAGAGTAAGTGATAGGCACTTCACAGAAGCACCTTCCAATATTCAAATCCAGTGCGTTTTCTTGGAAGCTGAAAATATTCGAGCTACTTATTCGCATTTATAGCAATTTCCTGAAGTGATGTACAGCCGGAAAATCACTTAGTTAAGCTGAAGTCTTTTAATTGGAGTTGCGGCGCTCTTATTAAAGGATAAATATTTTTAATTCTCAACGTCATATTTTAATATTTCGAAGATTTTTGTCATTAACACAAATATTTGGGTCTCGTAAATAAATTCATCAATATGGTATTAATTCCTTTCAAAACAAAGACAAGACTTCATTTTCAGATAAAAAGATACTTTGCAACTTTGTCAAACATTTTCTTAATACATGAAGGTATCAAATAATTAATATTATTTTAAAATACTGGGTAGTCAGTTTTACTTAAATCTTTGATTTTAGAAAGGTTTTGCTCCTCTTTCTATTTGAAGGTTATAATCACACTAAAAGCTTTCGATGATGTAACAAAAACTAACATTTTAGATTCTATTTCACAGAATCGTTCGGGATAACTTTGGATACCGAATTAAATTATATGCCTCTATAACATTAATTTTTATTCAGGTCATGGGAGGTTGCAGATTACTGCATGTAAAACCACGTTTAGCATAGCGAATTTTTTCGGTCAGTTTCAATAGTCAGGCTTTGAATATTAAATTATTATAATTTTGTTATGCTTCTGACGTAAGCCTTATAATTATTCCACATTCTTTCCTATGATTTTTGTTTTTTGTCTTTATTTACTTATAGTAACACGTGAGAGAAAGAGAAAGAGAGAGAGGCAGAGGTGGTGGGAGATGCAGAGCAAAAGATCATCACTGGCTACATACCATATCAAAAGAAATTTTGATAAGAAAAAAGTAACCCGTTGTCATTCTACTAATGCCTCTGAGAGTGCATGAAATTGCACTGCGAGTCACTGACAATAAATTAACGCTTTAACCTAGAAGACATTTTAAATATTCTATCACCAATAAGCGTTTAATCCCAATAATAGATAAAAATACGAGACAATCAAACAAAAATTATTTTTAATCACCGAATGCTTAATTAAACCTAGATATAATGCATTGCACAGTATGAGGAGAAAGTTATCCTGTCGAAAAGTTAACAGAGAACGAAAATGAAACTTTGAACTATCAAAATTCACAATGCATACAAAACATATAGCTCTCTCTCTCTCTCTCTCTCTCTCTCTCTCTCTCTCTCTCTCTCTCTCTCTCTCTCTCTCTCTTTCTTTCCTTGACCAAATTTTGCTTCTATTTAAGCTGGCATTAGACCCTACTCTTCCTCCCACTGCATCCTTACCCTTCTCTTCATTCTCAAGGCTTTATTTTTCGTCTGCATGCAGTTTCCTAACACTCACTATCCGTATTTGGTATTTCAAGTCTTTTAGTCTTACTTTGCCTTATTTTCTATCTTACATACATGGATGTACATGAGTCTCTCTCTCTCTCTCTCTCTCTCTCTCTCTCTCTCTCTCTCTCTCTCTCTCTCTCTGTGTGTGTGTGTGTGTGTGTGTGTGGACGTTCACGCAGTTGTTTTAGCATTCAAAGAGTTACGTGAAACAAATTCGCACGGTCCAGATGGCATTCCACATAAGTATTTAAAAGATGCTCTTCCTGTTCTGGTCTTTTATCTTACAATTATCATTAATACGTCCATTGTCACCGGTCACGTCCCAAAACTTTGGTAAACACCCTCATGCCATTCCTTTATTTAAAAGTGGTGATGTTGATGAAGTAGAGAATTCTCGTCCCATTTCATTGCTCCCAATTCTATCAAAACCCCTAGAAAAAATCGTTGCTAGCCAGCTTACTGTATATTCGTTTTGGAGAGTAATAAATTATTGCCAGATAGCCAACACGGTTTTAGAGCATAGTTATCAACTGATTCAGCGCTTGTGAAAGTTAATGAATATATATATATATATATATATATATATATATATATATATATATATATATATATATATATATATATATATATATATATATATATATATATATATATATATATATATATATATATATATATATATATATCAACATCGACAGCCAAAAGATACTACTTCTCCTACTTCTCGACCTTTCTAAGGCCTTTGATAGTGTATCGCACCCAATTCTCATACCCAAATGTAAACAACTGCATATCGACGAGTTGTGGTTTAACGGCTACTTAACGGACCGAGTTGAATCACTTAGAATTGATTCAGTTTTGTCATCTCCAAGGAGTCTAGGTTATGGCGTGCCACAGGGATCAATTTTAGGGCCTATACTCTTTTTTTTATTCATATTAACGATATGGCAAAAGTACTGAGTAAATACTATTTAATTCAGTATGCAGATGATTCTCAGATAATAATATCTGGCAATATCAGTGAATTTGAAGACTTACTAAATCAGGCTGAAAAGGTTTAAAAGAAGTAAAAAAAAAAAGTATTTTTAAGTGAATAACTTAAATTATTGAGATTGCCTACAATTGTAACAATATATTTTGAAGAGACAATTATCAAGCCATCAGAAACGGCAAAGAACCTTGGCGTACTTATGGATCAATATATGTTATTTGATCACTAAATCAGCCACATAATGAAAAACGCCAAATGGTGTATTATTCTTTCTCAACCACACAAAAGATAGGTTCGATAAGACATCTCGCTTAACAATAATAGGGTCGTTGGCCTTAAGTATAATCAGCTACTGCAGCAGAATCTGGGGAATGACAACATGAGAACAAATAGACTGGGTTTAGAAAGCTCAAAATTTTGCAGCTAAAATAGCTTATGGCGGGGCTAGAAAATATGGTCACGTTACACCAATTCTGAAAGAGTTAGAGTGGATTAACATTGAAACCAAAATAACTTTTGACCTTTGTTTGTTTACTTATAAAATTTTCAATCATTTAATTCCCAACTGGCTTTTTGAATTCCCCACTGTGTGCGATTTATAAGTAAGACCTACTCGTCAGTCGAACGACCTCTTTTAAGACAAACAACTACTGACTCGGGAGCTAAAGCAATATCGATTAAGGGGCTAAGGTTTGGAACAACATCCCAACTAATATTAAGACTACACCTTCAGTGAAGGTTTTCAAAAAGAAATTAAAATCATATTTTCTTGAAAATAAATAATAGTATAGGGAAATCTACGGGAACTTAATATGAGGCTTGCCTTCCTCTTAAACTATTAGATTCTCGATCGAAAGTTTTTGCTTGTGGTTTTACTGTGTTGTACTTTTATTGAATGTGTGATTTTATTTTGGAAGGGTTTGCATTTTAAGTCATCCTTAATCGGTGATCTTAACTACTGAAGATAAAACTAGCTTGGTGTAAGGTCAATATATTAAGTCACGTTGTTTGTGAGTGCTTTCAACATTCATCTCATTCTTATTTTCATTTTCATATTTAGGTCATTCAATGTTGTAAATGTGCGCTTATACGGTTATAGGTTTCTTTAACTTATTACTTAAAACGGCAGTTCTTATGTATCCAATTTGTTTTTGATTTCAAGTTCTAATTAGAAATACTCCCTTTCGAGAAGGGCGAGCTATGCGTGTATGACTTAATGCAATGTTCCAAGAAGCAACAGTTTATCATTGTTTGAATCATTTTGTATTTTTCATTAATGCGTGTTGAAAGTTTTGTTTTTTAAGCATACCTTGCACTTGTGATAATACTAACATATAGGAAAGTTAGGGTGAATTTAGTATGACCCAGATGTTGCTGGTAAGATGGTTTTACTTCTGTAGTCTTAGCAGCATGAACTATTTTAGCATGAACTATTTTATTCATAAAATTATAGAGATCACATATTTAGTTTATTTATTTTAAACGTCAAATCCCTTCTATCATGTAAACAACTAATGTCATTTACTAATCCTATTTGGTTTGTATTGTATAACAATGCTATATTAACAATCATGTCGTTCGCACCTTCATTACCATGCTTAAGTATTTTATGTAGTAAATACACCATTTTGTCGTTTTATAAGTCTCAGTACTTTGTTGTTTTAACATGCTTTCTCAGTAATTTATTATTTTAAAACTGTTGTTTTTATGATTTTTTAGCTTTTTAAAATTATTTTAACTACTAGAATTGTTTGTAATAAAACGCGGCCATGCGCGTTTGATTTTATGATACAAATTATACGTATCTGGTGTCATATGGACGTTGTATATGTTTTCAAAATATGGCATGTAGAATAACCATTGCAGAATGGAAATAAATTTTTTTATTTGATTTGATTTGACTCTCTCTCTCTCTCTCTCTCTCTCTCTCTCTCTGGTGTGAGAACATACCCAGCAGTGCTACGTTGTTCTATTGAAATGTAACCGAAACAAGCAATAAAAACAACGAATGGCTTCCCTTTCCCCTCTTTCCTTTTGTTTTTGTAAATCTCCCTTGAGATTCTTTCGGAGGAGAATGCAGTGCATGTTGCGAATAGTAATTATGCTTTTAATGCTTCTTTTTCGTGTTTCCTTGTGTTCCAGAAGGGTATTGCTGCAAGCGAGTTTTATTACCTATTTCCTTTTTTCGGGCATATTTCTCCTCTGCTGCGATTCATGGTTAATTTACTTAAGTCTTCGAAGTGAAATGCTAGGAACTGTAAGAACAGTAGAGAGTTTAATTTAATCCTGCAAACAAAAGGAACAAGAAACGACTGCTGGCAGGAAGATCTCAGTTCTTCTCTTTTTCAGGTGTGAGTTAAGAGGCAAAATTCCTCAAGCAGTCTTAATCCAAATCCCTGTTTCTCTGTGATTTCAGTTCATTGGTCTTGGCTGGAAGGTAGAAAATATTAAAGTTGAAAAAGTGTATGAAATACATGAGAAGTGACATTTCGACATAGGAAAGAGAATATCGATGGTCCATTGATACGTAATCGTTAAATTCACCCTTATAACTTCTGTTTACTTAAACGTCTTTAAGTAAGGCTTCAGGAACATTTATTAAATACCAATAAGAGAAATTAATTCACACACTATAAGATTTCAGGTAAATTTATGTTAGTTTTATTATTCTCGATCTCTTTCCTTCTTATTGGAACTGGTAAAAGTTAATTAATTATTTTAATTATTAAGTATCTTGGAATTTTGTCATTTTCTCTCTCTTATATGTGATTATTTTATTACTTTTACCGTTTTACTTTTCTGAATCTACATAAATTTTATTAGAGATATTGCTTCTGTTCCAGAAATTGTAAGTTTTTAACTACCTTAGTCATTAACAGATAACCCTAAGGGCTCAGAACTGAATTGGTTTATGTTTTCTCATTCGATATTTCATTTAAACTTGTTATTTTATTATCTAGTTAATGCTATTTTGACCACCTTTACTCGAAAGTTGGTTTAATTAAGGAAAAGCAAATCTAATAAAACAAATTTGTGGAAACATCAGTGTACCAGAAAGTTATTCAGTTCCTTCGAATAAATTTAGGAGAGTGAAATTACAAAAAAATCTAAACTTGTAAAAAAAACTAACTGAAGATTATATAGTGAATAGTCATGAGCCAGGGATTATTAGGTTGGCTCTCACTTATCTTCATGGAGAACTCAATAATGAAAATAAAGTTGTCTCAATAAGTCTGTCAATACGAGATTAGTTACGCTTATTGATGTGTGGTATTAATTCTTTAGGTGTAACGGCATTTGCACGCAAACTAGCGCTGACCGAACACCACTAACCGCCCCTCTCTCTCTCTCTCTCTCTCTCTCTCTCTCTCTCTCTCTCTCTCTCTCTCTCTCTCTCTCTTTTCTTGTCCTTCCTTAATATTTTAATCAGCTTGTTTTTTTTTTTTTTTTGTTGACGCATTTTTGTAGGAGAATTTGGAGACGGTCGTCCCCTTTTCCTCCCACTTTATAGTGATTTTACTGGTCGTTTAGTATTTATTTCTTAAAGAAATATAACAGATCCAGAGTAATCTCTTCAAAACACTAAGCTTAAACGCCAATGCTTTGGATTCCTTGCTTTTGCTTTTATTAAAAGGATATGTTTAGAAAAGACCTTTCCTACTTGACCTAATTTCTCGTGAAAAAGATATTTTGAGTTAGGAAGCAAGTTTTCTGTCTCAAGAAGATCCAAGAACTCCTGGAAATGTGTAAAAGCGTTAGTAAAAGTTTTTTTTTTTTTATCAGTAGGATAAAACAAGTTGAAACTAAGGGGTCAGTATCAGGGATAGAAAAAGATTACGGGTGAAAATAAGATTTTTTGTTAGTCAGAAAAGCACCTGGGTAAATGTGGGGAGAAAAGATTAAGGTAGAGGATTTTGAAGCAGCCAGTGGCTATAGGATGTTCAGTTATTGGTAATACATGATCTCGAAATACTACCATTCGGAAAAATATGAAGTAGTTTTGTTTAAAGATAAAGGGTTAAAAATGTTACTATAATAATATGTAATTAGAGTCACATTTTTAACTATTTAGACTTTTGATGAATATTCTATATCCAACTGAAAGCTAGAAAAGAATGGATGAAGTAAATTACATTTAGAAAATGTTGACGAGAGTTAAATTAAAGTTAAATTCCAAGGCAAACATTACGTGGACTCTGTACAAATGTAAAGTGGCGTTCATTCTGACATCATTATTAAAAGTATGGACGTTATAGTAAAGTTTATCTCGTTTTTTCTTTTAGTAGCCACTTGTAAAGGAAAATGTTATTCAGTTAGTAAAATTGGCAAAATTACCATATTAGCGCCCCAGTGAATAAAAGAAAATATATATATACATATATATATATATATATATATATATATATATATATATATATATATATATATATATATATATATATATATATACATGAATCATGCTGATTCTCTCTTGTATATATATATATATATATATATATATATATATATATATATATATATATATATATATATATATATATATATATATATAAATAAATACTGGATTCAATCTGGTATTAGAACAAGGTAGTCTAATGTATACATGAGTATCGCTGGAAACATACATTGTTAGCCTTGTACGGTAATGTATATTGAAACATCTTAGCACATTTTTATCCCAAGGCTTTAATGTCACAATTTGACTTTATATCAAGACTCAGGTCTAAATGTTACCTTAATTGACGCGAGAGAAAGTTAATCTTAGTAGTTAATTTGTCCTGATACTGAAAAGATGATTATTTGTTGGCTGTGTTAGATTAGTTTGGAATATTTTCTATGACAAGGAAGACGAGATACAGACATTCTAATGTGACGTTATAAATGTCAGTGCCGACTTGTTTTTATAAAAGATTTTCTCCATAAACATTTCTTATATATGAATCTGAGAAAATGATAGATTTAGATAATGTTCAGAACAGATAAAGTCCTTTTGGTTTATCAGATCTAAATAGAAATTAGAATCAAGGAATTGGTATGATTATAAGGGTAAAAACAACCCCCTTATTGTAATTCCATTGCTATTGATGGTTAAAATCAATCAAGTTAAACCCAAGAATACAAAAAGCGTAGGTAATATGAATCCCCCCACTGTACAGGTAACGAGTCATATAACAAATATGTATTCATATAATACATACAGTAAGTCTTTGTGTCAATCAAAGTGAATTGACATTGATTAGAGTGCTCCTTTTATTACTTTTACCAAATGCGATTTATGCAGCTTAATCTGGTATATTTTTAAACAAAACACACACAAACACAGGCAAAGAAAATCTAGTAACTGTGAAGAATAAGATAAAAACACCTAATCCTAATGCGAAAGGTATTAATATTTTGGTCTACATGTATGCTATGTTCAAAGTTGTCACTCTAAGAGAGAACAAAATAACTTTTTTTTTAATTACACTATCGTTTTAGCAGCACATTAAGACAGCCAGAGGAGGTCAAAATACAAGCAACGAATAGGCACGAATTTTGTACCAGATTAATCTGAAAAAAAACTAAGAATTGCAATCTCTAATTCATAATGGTATTTATACAATGATATACAAGATTAAATTTCAACAAAATTAGTCTTTCCTATATATACGTATATATATATATATATATATATATATATATATATATATATATATATATATATATATATATATATATATATATATATATATATATATATATATATATATATACAGTATATATAAATGAAATTTTTTATCACACCGTGATTTATATACAATCATGAATCTACAAATGTCGCAATATCAAATTCACGCTACCTCGGGAATATCCCCGATGGGGAATTATCACTGAAGGGGGTAGGAAGTCGACTGGAGTCGCTGGATAAACTGTGTCGTGGGTTCAAGATTCGGCAGTACCAGTCCATTTATCACTTACAAATTCTCCTTCGGTGATATTCCCGAGGCAGCGTGAATTTGATATTAAGCGACATTTGTAGCTTCATGAGTGTATGTATATATGTATATATATATATATATATATATATATATATATATATATATATATATATATATATATATATATATATAATATATATATATACATACACATATATATATATATATATATATATATATATATATATATATATATATATATATATATATATATATATATATATATATATATATATATATATATATATATATATATATATATATATATATATATATATATATATATATATATATATATATATATATATATATATATATATATATATATATATATATATATATATATATATATATATATATATATGTGTGTGTGTGTGTGTATGTGGTGGGGGGCGGATGTATATGTGCCTGTCGAACATTCAGTTAACTGGAAAAATTTTCTAAGTAAGTTTTCATGATGAACTTTGAAAATCCTTCAGTTATGAAGGTATGTAGGCTATATTTATCAGATTCCAAAACTTATCATCTTTGAAAACATATTTCTGTTTCCATGAAGTATGTTATCCTCGTAAAAGAGAATTCTATGAAAGCACGTCTTTCTTGCAATTATCTCTAAGTTAAAGAAATTGAATGAAACGTTTACGGAAATTGGTAATGAGTCATAACATTTCAAGACGGACCCTATTCTTCAGTTTCGAAAGCATTTGATAATTACCATTAAAAAGTGGTTGAAAATCAAAGAAGGAATCATTAAAAGAATAAACAATAAATGAGAAGCTGACTATGAAGCCAAATAAAAGAAAGAAGGTGGTCTCCAATGAATCTTACTTGTACTTGTTTCGTGTTGTAATACACGACAGAAGTATGGCGTCGCGAGTGCAGTGAAACACCCCAAGTTGTAAACGCTGACAGGTTATGATTGATTTTATGGAAACATTAATCATCCCGTAACAAACGCTTTTTTATCTCTTGCTATCTCACTGAGTTTTCAAGATGAATGCGATGATATTTTTTTCCCCCTCATGGATTAAAAAAATATAAGACTACTAGTTTCCAAGACATATAAGTACTCCAAAATATAAAAGCAAATATATGTAAAAAAACTAATATACGAAATATAATCGTGTACATGCTTTTCCATATTTTGAAATATCCATGAAAGTAAAAATAAATAGTATCTGAAGTCGAAAGGGGAAAGTCACATAACTATGAGAGGAATCATGGAAAACATAAGATAATGTGTGTATCTCTCTCTCTCTCTCTCTCTCTCTCTCTCTCTCTCTCTCTCTCTCTCTCTCTCTCTCTCTCTCTCTCAGTTTCTGTTTTTTTTAATACATAAAACAAGTTTATTGATAGTGATCGCTGTCTTCTGTTGCGATTATTCGAATATGTTCATTATTTAATATCTTGTTCCTTCTGTCTCTCATATGAATTTATTTACAACAGTTTAAGAAGTAACATCCACCTCACTTTCAAAAACTGAAGTTGAAATGAAGACTGAAAATTGCCAAAACATCTGTAGTTCATGCATCATATAAAAATCATTATAAATATTATAAACAATAATTAATACTCCGTATAGTTTCGAATTAAAGCTTCGTTACAAAGAATATCATGAGACTGTCAAACACCGTTGCTACCCTGGTGGTGACGTTATTAATCATGTTTTTTTTTTTTAGTGCTATTTGTGGAAAGAGTACATTTGTAGCCACTGAGTATTTTCAGCGCTGATTTTATTTTCAGCGCTGATTTTATTGATTAGAAAAAACCTCATGATTACGCATACCCATCGTATATTTCTCTGAAATTCTATCGTTTTCAGACATCCCGTATAATCGCAAATGAAAAAAAATAAACATCAACAAGAATTTTTACCCTCTTTTCATCTCACTTTTATTATCTACAATAAAACCGTTAATACCTGAAGCCTCGGTGCATTTAAAAAATTACACTTTTCAAGCAGGTATCCGTCAGTGAAAATTTTCTGGCACTTTTACTACAGTTCTGTAAGTTATGTTTTCCTAAACCATTTTACAATTTTCTTTTATCGCTCTGTAAAAATATACGCAACTTTTCATAAAAGATATTTGTAAATAGTTTATTAATTTTTACCCACAAATAATGCGAATACCAAATTGTAAATTGTTTTACCATGCATACAGTGAAGCTTCCAAAAACGTGAAATTTAGCTATCTGGAAAAAGTATAGTTCTTTGATCTTGAAATATATGTCAAGGTTATTCAAACTGGGTAGAATGATAACGTCAATCACAGGCATACCCTGGGGAGTTTGCGGAGGTGGTTAGCAGTATTGACCCATTTTCCCATCTTTTCCTTTTCAAGGATTGACTTCTGTCAGCTGCATGTGTACAGTAAGTGGAAATATGGATACTATTACCTTTTCCACGATATTGGCATGGATATGAAAATCAAGTAAAAATAAATTACCCAATGGACCATCTTAGAATGTAGAAAAGTACCAGATTTCTTTTTATTTCTTTTCAGGAACTTTGGCGCGAGGGAAATTGACAGAGAGAGAGAGAGAGAGAGAGAGAGAGAGAGAGAGAGAGAGAGAGAGGTACCCTTGCTGCTTCCAACTGTAATTAGAGATTCAACAGTGGCACGCAGCCGTTAATGGATGAAAATGGAACGGTTGGGACACTCGGCATGAATGTGGAACACTATGCAGAAAGAAGGCTCGACTGTCTCACATCCATTAGTTTGTGTTTAATTTGCTTTTCAAACTCACACATTAATGCCTTCTTGAGCTACTGATGTATCATATATCGAGCCAGATAATTATCACACACATTTAAAAGCAGGACGTCACCAATATCTAACGTACACTTCGGATCTGAGATTCTGCTCTTAATGCATTATCTCCACGTGAACTCCCTCATATAGTTTGAAGACACAATAAAAGGTAGTTCATAATAAAGTTAGCAACATCTACTCGTCGTTAACTCGGGCAAGGGAGAACCTCGTCAGTGTTGATATCTTAACGAATCACGCGCATCTTCACCTTTATTTTATATTCACTTGTAAAATTCTAAAAAAAAAAAAAAAAAAAAAATTGCATCGCCTACACTCTCAGTAAAAAGTACACATAATCATTCACACTCCCGAAGTCATATATAAACATTTGCAAAGAAAATTTAGAAAGCAGCCGAGGACACCGAAACTAGATTGGAAGCGAGAGCAACACTAAACCAAAGATTTCCTTTCAAAAAGATCCTTGAATACAGGCTTCCACGGTCATGACTATCGATTTAGGAATTTTATCAACTTGGAAGAAAACTCTGACAACATTCCGAGATTCAGCTGGGCAGAAATGGAAATGAAAGTAATGTAGCATGAAGCACGGAATAGTGTTGGAATATATCAATTCGAAGTGTGACTGATAAAATTGAGATTTTTACAGATTTAATTAAATGAAATTAATTAATTTGGCGATGTGGGAAGTGTGAACAAAAGGAAAAGAAAACATCTAGAAGGCAGAAAGACACACACACGCATACAATACACACACACACACACACATATACACACACACACACACACACACACATATATATATATATATATATATATATATATATATATATATATATATATATATATATATATATATATATATATATATATATATATAATCATTATAATCATGGAATCTACAAATGTCGCTCAATATCAATTCACGCTACCTCGGGATATCTCCACCGTGTACCGACGATTCCAATTCATTTATCACTTATATAAATTCCCCTTCGGCGACAATTCTCCAACGGAGATATCCCGAGATAGCGTGAATTCTATATTAAGCGACATTTGTAGCTTCATGATTGTATATAAATCACGGTGTGATAAAATTTCATAAAATATATATATCATATATATATATATATATATATATATATATATATATATATATATATATATATATATATATATATATATATGTGTGTGTGTGTGTGTGTGTGTGTGTGTGTGTGTGTGTGTGTGTATGATGAGGCCTTTTTCTTTCAGGTCATCTGTTTTCCACTTTCTCGATTTTCGTCCCCCAAATACTTCCAAATTGCATTCTTATCACCAACCTATCATCCTACCTAGTTCACAATGCTAACAGTCCTACAACTGTTGTTTTTATCTATATTTTCCTTTTTTTTTTTTACGTTACAAATACTGTGTATGACACCTCACACGTCTCGACTGTCGACCTCACCACGCAACGACTCCTCGCTGCTAGGAGAAAGGGCGCTGGTGACTGGTACAATACACGTACATTAGCTACCGGGGTCTAAGCGATGACAGGCAGGGCAGCCGATCGAGACTACAAGTCTACCCCAAAGCCAAATCAAATCCTTCAAAAGAAGGCTTCATGCTTACCCCATACAAATGGGGGAAAAGGCACGTTAAAAGAAGGAAGTTTACAAAATGCTGTGTAAATAATTCATCTGTACAGCTTCGACTTTTTTGTCTTTAATTTGTAATCAGCTGTCTTCCTTTTAATCTATTGAACATATATCATTATAATTCCCTTTTCACCAGGAATTTGGCTTAAGTCTTCCAATACAGACCTTATCTGATAGGCCTATACTTTACGCTCTGAGGCCAAAACGAATTAGCAGCTTACATTCTTCCACCATCCATATTGTTATACAAGCTACATCTTGCAGGTTTCCGTTTTACCTCAAAACATTAACAGAGTTCACATTTACCCTCAACTTTTTCCTTGGCAAACATTTTAAAATTTTGTCGGAAATTTCTCTCGATTGTCTTCCCTATACTCATTCAGGGCTTGATCATCTGCAAACAGTACAGTTGCACACCCCATTCATTATATACCTATTTTCTTACTCTACAACTCTGTACGTACTATCACTGAATACAAGCCTTATATCTTGAGTATAAAATGGAAAGAATTTTGATTCACTATTCATTATTCTGTTACAGCTTTTTGAACCTTCCTCGCCATTTCATGAACTTTTCAATTTACGTAGACAGCAACCGAACAATTAAGAGAGAGAGTCGAAAATAAGGGAAAATAGAGGAAATAGATATAATCCTCCGTAATTTCATGTTGGATTCTTTGAATATAATCGTTATCATTATTGTAATGGCATAAAACTTTCCATTTTTTTAAAGATTATGCGTAATAAATTGTAAATATTGATATGAATAAGATTTAACTATAGAATATCAAACAAAATTCTTAAATATTTTTTAATTCCGATCTCGGTATTCAGTTATCTAAATTACTAATGATTATGGGACAATTCAGTACAATCTAATTGATTTAAAAACTGAACTCTCAACTTGAATAACTGTATTTTTTTTTATTTCTGACATTACGTATTTGATTACCTGTATAAAAGAATTTTACCAAGAAAGTTGCACATTACTTTCATTTATCTTTTGTATATTTCTTTTAAAAAATCAATAACCAGTGATTTAGTGATACCTTAGTTGCTCACTGAATTACGTATATGTTTCCAAGAGTTCGTAAATACGTGACATTTAGTGTTTTTGCGATAATCAGAGAATGTGTAGGTGGACGATATTTTCAAGACCAATCATCTGCAAACTCAGCATCCTCTGCTGGGGCGGAAGTCACCTTGAAGGCTTGGAGACAACCGTGGGCGGAAGTGCCGCCAGCATTTTTTCTCGACAGTTCTAGAAGCTCGGTCCGGTTTAGATCAAGATATGGTTGTGTCGTGGAGAAGGCGTTCGTGCGTTTGTGTGATATGTAAACCGGTTTGTAGGTTAAGTGTTGAGCGCTTTTGTGAAAAAAACAGGCATTCGATTTGGAGAAGCCGAGTGAGAAGGACTCTCTCTGGGACCAAATTTTACTACTGAGATTTTTTTTTTTTTTTTTTGGTGGGGAGTCGTGTGAGTCAACCTGTGATAAGGAAAATAGATTGTTAACACTTACCCTTGAAATGTTGGTAGTCGTGGCCTTCTCTCTCTCTCTCTCTCTCTCTCTCTCTCTCTCTCTCTCTCTCTCTCTCTCTCTCTCTCTCTCTCTCCATTAAACTAAACGCGCTATATCTAATGTGTGTAAATCAAATCTGGTTTACAAAAATAATTGATTCTGCAAAACTAACATAAGACAGGTTAAAAATGTGACTTGATAATAGAAAATTATTGAACCACTTCCCAAACCCCTTAGCCAGTCATAAAATGAAAAATAGAGTGGGATTAATTCCCATCTCCCATCCAGTCACTGACTTTTCATGTCACTTTGTCACCTGTTCTCTTAAGCGGCCCCGTTCATGTGCATGACTTTGCATGGCTATCTATGGCTGTCCTTGGCTTCCATGAGCACTTGCATGAAACCTCTGTAGAGGGAGAAACATCTCTCATTAGACTTAGTCTGTGACACTCCGTAACACCACAAAATAAATGATAAGAAATGATAACAAAATGACAGTCACTAAAATGAGCAGTTATTGTTTGTTTCCAACACTCACCCTTCCAGGGGGGAATTTGGTCACAGGGAATCCTTCTCACTCGGCTCCTCCAAATGGAATGCAAAGTTTTTTTTTTTTTTCACAAAAGCGCTCAACACTTAACTTACAATCCGGTTTACATATCAACAACAACCGCACGAACGCCTTCTCCACGGCACACCCATATCTTGATCTAAAGCGGACGGAGCTTCTAGAACTTCGAGACAAAATGCTGACGGCACTTCCGCCCACGGTTGTCTCCAAGCTTTTAAGGTGACTTCCGCCCCAGCACAGGATGCTGTTAGCAGATTATTGGGGTTGCAAATATTATCCACCTGCATATTCTGTGATTATCGCAAAAACACTACATGTCACGTATTTACGAACTCATGGAAACATATATAGCTGACAAACACATTAAATAAACCAAGTACTTTGAAGAAAAGGCTCAATAAAACATACAGACCAGTCCAAGGCATCCGAGTTCAATTGAAAATGATTTCCAACCCCCCCAACCCCAAAAAAGTACGGTCAGAGGTGAAGTCTGTCTTTCCATCACCATTCAAGAGGAGCCGAGCTTTATTCTGAACAAAAGTCCGATAATAAGGTCAGTCAGGAGATCCATACGGAAGATTTCCCATGGGTTAAAGACATCTTGTGATTGTATCTTTTTAACAAAGTGATAAAATTATCTGAGATACGTTTTTCAACCATTTTTTTTTTTTTGATTATACGTTTTAATGAATGATCTTAAATATATGTAATATATACCATTTTTTTTATTGCATATATATATATATATATATATATATATATATATATATATATATATATATATATATATATATATATATATATATATATATATAATATATATATATATATATATTAATATATATATATATATATATATATATATATACATATATATATATATATATATATATATATATATATATATATATATATATATATATATATATATATATATATATATATATATATATATATATATATATATATATATATATATATATATATATATATATATATATATATATATATATATTACTTTATAATTTATATATCAAGGCACACCGAGCATTAATCTGGATCATAAAGTATATAAATGTACACATTTAAAAAGTAATTTTTCTATTTCTTAGTGTATAAGGTAAAATCTTCTCCTTTCGCGAGAAACACGACTTCCGCCTCCGGAATGTTTGCATGTGAGATCTTCTTCAAATAACCGACGGGAAATCGCACTCGGTTCAGTGGGAGAATCCCGACGGAATATTTCTGTCGTTCCTCCGAAATCCTTTCGCATAGATATGATGATTTTACTAGAGAAATTCTTACCGATGCGATGTCATGGAATCACCGAGATGTTAGGCGACGAATATTTTAATCTTTGACGTTCAATAGTCGTGGATTTTTGTGAATATTTGAGCTAGTGTCCACGCGGTCTACTTCAAGATTATTTCGTGAGGAAGAAAAGTAAATTTATATTAATTCATTCTATGAGAATGGGGAAGGGAAAAAGGTTTGTTAGAGAAATAATTGACAAGTATGTTAATTTTTTTTTTATATAACTAATGTGGAGAGTTAATAACTTGTATCAAGAGTATGTATTGCGTTTTATATTTCCCAGTTCGCTTTATCCGAGAATATTTTCGCGTCCTTTAAAAAGGAAACGATAACCGAAACTCAGACACAGGGTTGCCAAAGCTGGGGAATCATTAAGCCTCAAATTAGAAAAGGTTATTTCTGCCTGAAATGCACCAGTCTTTCAAGTGATCGGAATGCACCATGGCTGAACTGCATCGTCAGTTTAAAGCCAGCCGGTTTCAGAAAAGTTTCGAGAAATGCTTAGGTTTGTTTGTTAGTAAAATCCGCTTTTTTCCAGGATAAGACTATCATCAATGTAGATGCTTGAGTAACATATGACAGCCAATGGACTAGTCTGCATGTTCAGATATAAAATCGAATACCTTATCACACACACACATAAACACACACACACACACACACACACACACACACACACATATATATATATACACATATATATATATATATATATATATATATATATATATATATATATATATATATAAATAAATTTTTAACACAATGATTTATATACATTCATGAAACTATGTCTTAATATCAAATACTATATAATATCCCCGATGGGAATTATCACCTAAAGGGAATTTATATGTGATAAATGGACTGGTACTGCCGAGTCCCGAACCCCACGACACAGATACATCCAGCGACTCCAGTCGACGTTCTACCCATTGAGCTATACATATATATATATTGAGTGATTCATATACAAAATTAAGGTACAAACGTCCTTTAGTATCCAATTCGCTCTACCTCGAGAATAATATATTTTTTTATATATGTTACCTGAAGGGGAATTTTTTAGCTGATAATAAGTTAGTTGTCTCGTGAACTCGAACCATAGAAGACAAGAACTTAGTAAGCGAACAAAAGAATTCCGCTCAGGTAACATATATGAAAATTTACTATTTCCGAAGTAGAGCGAATTGATACTAAAAGGGCGTTTGTAGCTTAATGCTTGTATATGAATCACGGTGATTTGACAAAAATTCATATAATATATATATATATATATATATATATATATATATATATATATATATATATATATATATATATATATATATATATATATATATATATATATATATATATATATATATATATATTATAATTTATAAGAAGTCGCTATAGCACGCCTCCCCCATACCTAATTTACCCTTTGTTTATTGAGGACCACATGGCTGATCGTATTTGGCCCAGAAATCAGAGCACGGTTATCAACATTTCGATTTATCCTTCTTTTACCTGGAACAGATATTGAGATGATACGATAAAAAGGCATGAAAAGGACACTAATGCCACCCCCTAAGAAGCTTAGCCCAACTAAGTTTCTTAAACAGCCTTTCTAAAAGATTAAGCTGCTGAATTGTCTTTAGAATAGCTGACCACCTGGCCTAATTTACCCTTTGTTTATTGAAAACCGCATGGCCGATCGTATTTGACCTAGAAATCAGAGCACGGTTATCAACATTTTGATTTGTTCTTCTTTTACCTGGAACAGATATTGAGATGACACGGATAAAAAGGGGCAAGGAGAGGACACTAAATGCCACACTCCCTTAAGAAGCTTAGCCCAACTAAGCTTCTTAAAACGGCCTTTCTAAAGGCAGATTAAGCTGCAGAATTGTCTTACCTTCACAGGACCGGGAAAGAGGCAACGGAATCACTGACCACCTGGCAAGTGACACATCATTTGCACAGAGTTCCTACCCCTGGCCGGTGTCTTAAAAGGAAGAGACAGCAGTAGGCTGGGGGCAGTTAGTTAGTAGTGTGAGGAGGAGTCATTCAGTAACAGCCCTCGAGGGTTAGCCATACACGCAGGCGAGCAGTACATTTGCTGAGAGACCATTCATTTCCCCCGTCCGACTTCAGACTCCAGTCATCCTCGAGGGACAGCGTGCATAGTCGGTGATCGCCCCTCATCATTCTTCGCCAGAGACCCGCTTCCCATAAGGTAAAGTAGAGTGAAGACTTTTCAGTCATGACAGTTTGCCCTTTAGAAAGTTTGGAGTACCAGCATTTCACTTCTGCCCTTATGCCAGTTTATCCAGTGCCATTTCCAATGTCCTGTGTTCGAGTGTAAAGTGGTCATTCATTCGTCGAGTCTTTGGCACCCTCAGTGCAAACTCGAGTCATATTCGGTTATATTGCTCCTTTACTGGCGTGTAATGTGTAAATCTCTCTTGCAGAGGGACCCATTCGCAGTGGACTCATCTTGGACTGTGCCTTGCCTTTAGTCAAGACTCCAGTAGAAGGATCCTCAGGCGTTGCAAGCCTTTTATCAATTTACTTATCCATTTTCCCTTCAAATGTTTGCTTTTGTAAATATAATTTTTAATTTATCCCAAGTGTTTATGTAACATTTCTTATGAAGTAGAGCCTTCAGCTCCTAAATTTCTCCCTTTTTCTTATTTTTTTACGATTTCCCTTTACGCAAGTCAGAACTCCAAGGCCAATTAAATAAAGTTCCGTTGCCGGCCTGTAAAAATGCCATAAACCCAGGGAAATACGTTATATATATATATATATATATATATATATATATATATATATATATATATATATATATATAAAATGGAAAGAGAATAATGAATGATATACACACACACTCACACACACGAACACACACACACACACACACACACACACACACACACACACACATATATATATATATATATATATATATATATATATATATATATATCATTCATTCATTCATTCATTCATTCATTCATTCTTCTTTCCATTTTCTCAGGAAAATTTATCATAGCTCAGTGGACAATTACTGGAGAAAATAATAAGGAATATTACATGGAAAATATGTCGTGATAGTAATTATTGCAACTAGCAGTATAATATTATTAGCAATTATTGCAAAAATATCCCAAAACTACTTAATATTTTAAGATAAATGTCTTTTTATATTAAATTGGTGTTTCCCTTATTGATATAAGTATTGAGTTGTACATTTTTAACCAAAGATGACGTTTTGCGATAAGAAAGACTATCTCCTATAGTTCTCAATAGCCTTTGGCCTCGATCTACAGGTAGGGTGCCCTTCTCATTACAAAATAACTTAGACTTGGCATAGATTTTAGAATTGGTTAGTTCTCAAAGACTTGGTTATGACTTTCAAAGATATGGAAATTATACTATTTGAGTTATGCCGTTAACATTACTATTACTCTTGTGAGCACTACAACTGAGGATATCTTGACTGTTACTGGTAAGATTTGCTTTGCATGTACAGTCATGCTTTGCATGTACAGTCATATTATGATTCATACCCCATTTCATTGTCATTGGGTCAGCTGAACATTCTACCAATACTAGTTACAGAAGCGATATGAACACCAAACGCTCATCAATTGAGCAATAAAACTCCAAAATTTCTAATAAAAATCATTTCATATTCCTCCGAATAGAATAAATTTGAGAAACAGGCATTGCATAATCGTCCTGAAACGTCTGGAAAGAAATAGGTAAAGTTTTATTTCCTCACTCTTTCTAGTCTTCTTCTTCGTCTCTTCCTCCTCCTCCTTTTTCTCCCCTTATTCCGTGAGAAACGAGGCTCTTGCCACCGGGTTTTTTGCACGTGAGATTCTCTTCAAATAACCAGCGGGAAATCATACTCGATTCGGTGGGGCTTCCATCGGAATATTTCTGTCTCTCCTCTGAAATCCGCTTAGGATTGATAACGTCGTCTTACTCCGACACTTCTCGCCAGTGTAATGTTATCGGGAAATCAATGAGATACGGTGTGACACTTCTTCCACGACCAAAGTTGTAGGTTTAAGTGAATATTTTTTGGAACAATATACTAGCATAGCGATCGATATATTTGCTATTATTATTCTTTTTCACGACTTCTTTATGAATTTCACATATGTGATTTAAATAACTTATGCCTATTACGTAATATGTGTCATTTGACATAGTACTGTACTTCGTTCCGAAAAAATATCCCTTAATTATGATATACATGCACGCTTACAGAAAAGACTGAAACTCGGAAGATTTTTTTTATGACATCCCAAAACGCAGGAAGCTAAATTATAAGCGGATGTTTGTCCTTGATATCATCTGTGTGTTTTTGTTCTATTCAGCGCAAGCTTGCTTTAAAAGGAAATGATCCATTACTGTTTGTTCTGCATGAGAACTTCCTCTTATAATAATAATAATAATAATAATAATAATAATAATAATAATAATAATAATAATAATAGTAGTAGTAGTAGTAGTAGTAGTAGTAGTAGTAGTAGTAGTAGTGGCAGTAGTAGTAGTAATGCCATTGTTATAATTCATTCACGGAATACTTTAAAATGTCATTTTTCCTAAAATACTGAAATGTTCCCGAGGTACCAAAATTATGAAATTCATAAAAATTGGAGAAGATAACAACACGGGTTGTGATTACAGAAGCAAAATTTTTGTAGCACTAGTTCTGATTCATTTAATAATGATGTGCAAACTCACTAACTGCGAATCAGTCACATCTATCTCATACAGTTTTTAAGAATAAATGTCGACATAGATATAATACAAATGCGAACACATATTTTCAACCTTGCAATGCAATTTTAATAAATGAAAATATTATGAGTATCTATATCCAATTTATCCATGCAATATGGAAGGTGGATGTGTTTTACGAGTTTGTTCGCCTACTTGAATAACCAAAATATTTACTTAAAAATTAATATAGACTTTGACCATATGTAAAGCAATTGTGACGCTTTTCAACCTTTTTAGATATTCTGGACCAGATTACGCGCAAGTTTTTCTTGAGCTTTGTCGGGATCTAAAATGAAGGTCGTCTTTCCCCTGGTATTTGATGGACCAATAGCATGAAGTCAACGGACGTCAAAAGATATACGAAAAAAAAGTTAAGTGTACCTTAGTTTAACCAGACCACTGAGCTGATTAACAGCACTCCTATGGCTGGCCCGAGGGATTAAATTTTATTTTACGTGGCTAAGAACCAACTGGTTACCTAGCAACGGGACCTACAGCTTATTGGGGAATCCGAACCACATTATGACGAGAAATGAATTTCTATCACCAGAAATAAATTCCTCTAATTTTTCACTGGCCGGTCGGAGAGTCGAACGCTTGGCCAACAGCGAGAGCTCTACCCACCTCTCCAATGAAGAACTAAAAAAGATATACGAAATAATGTTATCTTAATACACATGACTTAATATTTCAGTATATGCACAAATGATTAAAACTTCAATCGATGTTAACTGCAAACAAGTACCGATTCATAAGAAAGGGAATAATAATATCTTGTATGAATAGCCCACTAGTAACAAAACAACTGAGAATAGTTTGGGCAGATGTAAAAGACCATTAGACAATAACGAGATGAAATTGAGCAGGTGCAGTCAACCACCAGATCATTGGCAGCTCAGGTCGTTTAATGAATATTAACTGTATCATCAATATAATCTATTTTGTTATTTTCTGGAGTTCTCATCCCCATTTTTACAAAGCCGTTTTGTATATTTTGATATTAATAAGGCCAAAAAATTTTGAATATTTTTCATTTATGAAAGCATTGGAATTTTTTGGTCCATAACACTATCTTTCTATCTAAGGGGCCAGGCAGCAACAAGTTACCATTCAATATTTAAAGAGATGGATTTAGCTGTCAGCCTTCATAGATAGTCTGTGGCGAAGGTTCAATCCCCACAGCCGACCAGTCAGAGAAGGCGGACACTTTGCTATCCGTGTAGACACCCCAGGATTACGCATGTAATCAACGGATAGGTTTGCTGAAAGCAAATGGGTGTTACAGACTAATGCACACATAAGCAAAGCCACTCCAACATCTTCTAAAAACATAACAGACACCTCACACGTCTCGAACTGTCGACCTACCTGCCCAGTTCTCCTCGCTGCTGGGAGAATGGGAGCTGGGGGTTTGGTAACATGTACACATTCGCTACCGGGGTCTAAGCGATGTCATGCAGGGCAGCCGATCGAGGCTACGGCCTACCCAACCGCCAAATCAAAGTCCTTCAAAAGAAGGCATCGTGCTTACCCCATATAAAAATGGGGAAAAAAGCACGTTAAAAACGAAGAAGAATTTAGCCTGTCAGCGCATGGAGTGCTTTGGTAGTTAAAGCCCCAGCGTTGAAAATTGCACCAGCCACCCCAAACAATCTACACCCCAAGGATACAGGCTAAAACTGTAACTAAAGCTAAGAAAGACTAGCATCCAGTGAATAGAAAGACTAGCATCCAGTGAATAGTCAACCCATACTAACTAGAGACAATCTTCATGAATGTTTTCCTTTATCACAGAAAGTGATTATAATTCGGCTTACATCTAAAATGTGCATCAAATTTAGTTCTACTAGGAAAAGGAACTCGTAGGAAGGGATGTGATTTACCTTTATTCCCAAATTATTTAAATTTCTGTCTAAATTATCAGAGAACTTAGACAGAAAAGAAGTATCCCATTTCCCACTTATAAAGTATAGATTTAAATAGTAATGGCTTCTTGGATCTACAGAAGATTAAAAATAAAGAATAATAAAGGAAAAAAAAAAACATATATTTCAAATACAGCGCAGTATCTCAGTTGCCTACTAATTTCCTTTTGTATTTGTAAGGACATTATATTAAATATTTAATACAGCATATCAGTGTTCTGCTAATTTATGGTCATCACTTAAAGGGAAGGTGGGATTTTCTACGGCTAACTTAACTTGTATATACTTGAATATAAATCTATGAGTTCATTGCATTTGTATGGATTTTTGTCATTTCAAACAGTATAAAACCAATCGCAAGAGCGGGATACCTAAGAAGGTTAAAAAAGCTGTCACTACATGAGATTTCAAGAAATTATTAGCTAGTTAACTTACTACCACGAAAGGAAAATACTTTTACAGTGTATATACCTAAATACACAAGCACACAAATGCACACACTCACACAAACACATACACACACACACAAAACACACACACACACACACACACATATATAGTATAGATATATATATATATATATATATATATATATATATATATATATATATATATATATATATATATATATATATATATATATATATATATATATATATATATATATATATATATATATATATATATATATATGTGTGTGTATATATATATATATATATATATATATATATATATATATATATATATATATATATATATATATATATATATATATATATATATATATATATATATATATATATATATATGTGTGTGTGTGTATATATATATATATATATATATATATATATATATATATATATATATATATATATATATATATATATATATATATATATATATATATATATATATATATATATATATATATATATATATATATATAACTATTTATCACATCACCGTGATTCATATACGATCAGTAAGCTACAAACGTTCTCACTTTCTGGCCGCGTGTTAAATGCGTCCACTGTAGTCCTGAGTTCTGTCCTTCGCTGGTTGAGCCCACGGGACGACGAACTTATTATCAACTAAAATTCTCTTCGGTAACATATATGAAAATATATTATTTCCCTGAGAGAGAATTGATATTAAAGGACGTTTTTAGCTTACTTTATATATATATATATATATATATATATATATATATATATATATATATATATATATATAGAGAGAGAGAGAGAGAGAGAGAGAGAGAGAGAGAGAGAGAGAGAGAGAGAGAGAGAGAGAGAATATGAACAGGAAGTGTAGAGTGTTATGCTTACAATTTTCAACAAGTTTATAAGATGATATTCCTAGTCCCACAACCTTTCCCACTGAATGGTCAAAGAGAGCTTTGTTGCTCAGCTTTGATAATAATAGATGTGTGTACATATATACACGCATACGTCCTTGATGCCCTGTCTGTCTGCAAAACTATGGAAAGCATACTCCTCTACTTGTCGTAAATTTCCGGGAAGAGGTCTCTGGTCACGAGTGATTGGATTTTAGGGAAGACCTGAATCTGCATAAGAAACCTTCATGCCCTGATAGGTTGTGTTCAGGGTACAGTGGACTGCTTACCTGTTATAAGTATTTATAGTTAGATACATACCGCAGGTACCATTTTTTTCCCCTGTACGTATGCTGGCAGTCATATATCCAGCGCTCAGGCTCAAGGTGTTTTTGTAAAGGAGTACAGATAAACTTTCCAGAAGCGTTAAAGAGGCCTTAACGGGTGCCCTGTAATTGTTACAGATACAGTAGGTCTTCGGGACAGACAATTTGCCACAGATTTGCAGCACGTCTCGTGGAGTTTGAGAGAAAATCTATAAAACTCTCTGAAGCAATAACTCGAGAATTTAATTTCAATGAAATCAACACAGATGTTTTTGTCATCCCTATCTTCATACTGTGCCTTGCACAAAGAGCCAATTTGATAAGAAGTAACTCAGGAAGACTAGTTTCGTAGAATGACATTGCAACCAAAAAGATTGCTTCGCTTTAGAACTATTCTCGAGCTCTTGTGGTATATGGAAGAATTTCAGTTGGTTCATCAAAAGTTGAAACTTTATTACTGTTTTCTTAACATTAGCATTACGACCTCGAAAGGTTTACTGAGCCCATAACTTTCCAGGTAACTTTATGCAAAGTTCTGATATTTCAATTGGGTTTGTTTTGTATTGATATGCCGAACGTTACAGGTTTATCATGACAGCCTACCAGTATAAATCATAATAACCAGGTTGATAATTAATTTATCTAGGTTTTTATTTTTTTCCTCGGGGCTGGAATAATGATTAATTTCCTGAAAAGAGTCCAGTTCAGTTGATTAGGATTGCCATAAACATCAATCATATTTTTACCTGTGCTGTCAGTTTCTATTATTAGCCAGTTGGCACGAAACTAGTTTTTTTTGCTTTCAGCAGTGTTGGTAGGAATATATTTATTATGTAAGGTTTTTATCAGTTTAACACAATGCTCGGAGCTATCAGTTAAATAAAAAAAAAATTAACTCAACTCCGATTTAAGAAAAAAAATAATTACCCTTTTCAGCTCAAGACAACCACACAATTAACAAAAGTTCAAAGCAGACTTATTATGATAACCAGTAACACACAATACAAGTCCTTTTTGTGATTTATTTCTCTGGGAATCATTTACCATTAAATCAATCTCCATTGGGGCGGCCATAGACTCAGTATATGTTGACATTAATTACGTGTTTGGTTAACGATTATAAGAAATAATTTTACGGTGGTCACATTCACAAATCCAAAGGTGAAAAATAATGAAATTGAAAAACTGTAAACAGCCACGCCGCAGCATGTGAAATAATGAGGTAACAGACAAATGAAACCTCGTCCAACTGGTATTAGGAAGAATAAAAACCACAACAAGTTATATTATCCAGAAGAACACATAAAAACTAGACAACTTAATAAATAAATAAATAAATAAATAAAAAAATAAATAAATACCAGTAATCAGTAATGGTACAGAAAAGGAGCAAATTTTCTCAGACGTCTGGATAATTTTTGCGCCGTAGTAATTGTGGCTGTTGTTTTATTACTTTTGTAGTAAAAATAAACGTTGTCAAACGACACAGGTGACTTCGATTTCTCTTTATAGTTTATTTGATGTAACATGAACTGAAGGCCTGCAGATTTTAAATAGATTTTTAGGGCTAATCTATTGATACAACCTTCTGAAAAGTAATACTTGATCAGAATATACGAAGAATGGAAGTCTTAGAGGGATGAGAACTTTACATTCCTTTCAGATATGACATTGTCATGTGTCGATTACAGTACATTTACTTCAGTTAGATATCGTATTTTTTTTATTTTATTTTATTATTATTATTATTATTATTATTATTATTATTATTATTATTATTATTATTATTATTATTATTATTATTCAATCTGATCAAGAAACAACATAAAATAGTTTAAAGGTCATTACTGTGATAGTCGCCTTCCTCAAATACAAGTCTCATATTTGAATCGAACGTTACAAAACGTTCCAAGGGATCAATAACATTACTAACATGATTGCCACACTTTTCATGAAAACTTTATCAAGCATCGGAGACTATATTGTAGCCGAAGGTTTGGGCAGAGAAAATGCAGTCACATCAAGTAATTGTAAACACATACAGTATATATGTATATATATATATATATATATATATATATATATATATATATATATATATATATATATATATATATATATATATATATATATATATATACAACTGAATCAAGAAAATATGGAACGTGATGAATATATAGATAAAGATAAAATCCACGGAGGAAAGGGAAACACTGGAGTGCTGCGAGGCCTTTCGACTCTGATATTGATTACAAAGAAAGTTTACAAAGAAAAAATAAATGACTCATATTGATTACAAAGGGAAAAATGTGTACCTGGAATCCAACACAATTGAAGAATTAGTAGAACTGCCAAAACAAGGTTAAATATTTAAGAGGTTTTACAAAGGATTAGGATCAACCGTTCAGAAGCAGGGACAAGACAATTGAAAGATTATACAAGGGGGTGACTGACCACCAAAAAATATTAGTACAAAATAATTATCTTTTTTTGTAAACAATAACAATTTTTGCAAGATGAACATTTTAAAAAAAATTATATTAAATTTACGAATACAAAGAAAATATATCTAAGGTAACTAATTTGTAATCATATAAGTCTGTGATTCTATCTTTTAGGTTATTCTTGAACATTCTTCTAATACAGGGGTCCAAATAATACATGTCAGGGCTAAGGTTAAAATTACAATTGGAAGTAAGCTGGATTATAGCGGACTCCAAAAGATTTCTTGAAGAGAATCTTTCGATCTGGCAGTCACTGAACTTTCAAGCCAATTTATCCTGTGAGAGTTTTCACTTAAATGAATGAACATAGCATTGGATGTTTGTCCAGTTTTGATTGAATACTTATATTGCTTAATACGTGCATCTAAATCTTTGCTAGATTGGCCAATATAAAAAGAGGGGCAGTCCAAATATGGAATTTTATATTTTATGATGTTGTTTTCTTTAGGGCTAATTTTTATTAACATTCCTTTTAGTGTGTTATTATAGGAAAAGACGAGGTTGACATTAAAAGATTATAACAATGATTTTATGTTTTCAAAGCCACTAAAATAAGGCAAGCTATGAATGTTATTAGGGTTTCTGTCTCTTCGTTACTTTCTCATAAAACTTTTTGTGGGCTTTGTTATAACAAATATCTAGTATATGTGAAGGGATAACATAAATCTGTCCTATTTTTTTATGTATTCAATATCTTGATCCAAATACTGAGGACTGACAATGCACAAAGCTTGTGGAAGCATAGAAGAAAAAATTTATATTTTGATGTTAAGGTGATGGCCTGAATAAAAATGGACATAAGTTGGGTTGTTGCCTGGTTTCCTATAAATACTGAATTTGCATTGAAATGGTTCTCTATGTATTAAAGCATCTAGGAAAGGGAGGCAATTGTCTTTTTCTAATCCTAAAGTAAACTTAATGGATGGTACCTGGTTATTCAAATTAGAGAGCAAATCATTTACATCAATACCAGCAAGCAAAACAGCTAAAATATCGTAAACATATCTGGTTTATAACCACGAATAAAAACACCATAGGCTTAGTCTGTTACGATAGCCTTTGGATTTTACTTGGCCAAGCAAAGTCTCATTGATATTGATTTTAATGAAATCTATAAGACATTCAGGAATAAGCTGCCATTTTCAGCCTTCAATATATACAATTATTTTTCCTGTGGAAAAATTAAAAAATTATAAATATATATTATTCTGACATTCGTATCAATTATTGAAAAATAAGTTAACTCGATACATCATTAATTTAGGTATAAACACTTTAAATTTTTAATAAAATTCATAACAGTCCTTGACTGGTACATACTATCAGCCTGGGGACGGGAAGTGAACTTAGCCAAAAAAATTATCTCCCAAATTAACGTTGAAGTGCGCTTGCTTAGGCACTTTGGCCGGAGGCTTATCGATTGAGATGAGCTATATGCTCAGGTCGCCTGCGCAGGCGGGAAAAACTGCGCAGGTTGTTCACATTAACGTTCAGGTTTGCCTGCCCAGGCCGACTGTGCAGGCATAGCTGTGCAGGTATAACTGAACGTCACTGGCGGCCTTAAAGTAATACGATATATCACTACGATAACTTGCATGTGAATGTTTAATGAATATCTTATTTCTCCAGCATTTAGTTGTTCTTGCAGTCTTTTTCCTTCTCATTAACTTTGAGAATCATACTTCGAATATTTACGGTTTTACGCAAATGCATGGTATAGCATCCTTGAATTATCATTGTTATACTAACAAACAACCGGATATAGAATAAACAATGTAATAAGTGAAGGCATAAAAGTAAGGGAAAGGAAGTTAGGAAATGACTTCAGCGTTTATGTAAATGTTACAGCACTCTTGAAAATTTGTTGGTTTAATTGTTATATAAAAGCCACTGGTGATTCAGTTATCAAGTGAACTGAAATTTAGTTATTTTAGCTATTTTATAGTATCCAGTTCTCTATAAGAAGTTATTTGTATAATTACTCATAAAGAGCAACTTTATATTGATAACATTATGGATTAACAATTCCATGTTATGTCTTAATTTGGTGTCAACTTATGAGAACCTTACACAATTAAAAATTCAATAACATACTCATTATATTGCTAGCAGTCAATAAAATAACCAAACCTTTAACTTTGTTTCTTCTCGAGAATTTCTATATTTAAACTGAGGCCCTTCCGTCCCCATTCCTAAACCCTTTCTCGGCCAGTCTTAAGAATCGATGAAACGGCCAAAAAGATCCAATTCTGCTGCTGAAAAAGGATCTTTCCTTTTTCGCCATGAAACGTTCGAATAAAATTGTGCTTCACGACATGACACTATTGGATGCTACATTGCGAATCAGATCTCTCGTCATCCGAACGCTCTGTATTGTAAAATGGAAATGGGGAGGAATCGGACGAGTTCTTGCATTCAGAATCTTTGCAAATTTTTTTAAATTCATGGTTGGCTTTTTGTTTGTATCCTATCCGTGTTCAACATGTAGGCGTATCAGATAAAGAAGATTCATAAACTCGAGGATATATATATATATATATATGTATATATATATATATATATATATATATATATATATATATATATATATATATATATATATATATATATATATATATATATATATATATATATATATATATATATATATATATATATATATATATATATATATATATATATATATATATATATATATATATATATATATATATATAAACCAAGCACAAATACTTTCCAGTAATTTTATGGCTTAAACCTTACTATATAATTCCACTATATGTTCCTTGTCAATCAATATATATATAAAAAAAAAATCCCAGCAACTTTGTTCCTTGTCAAGAAAAAAAAATCCCAGCAACTTTCGCCTCCCTATATACCTACAAAGAAGGTTCATTAGTAATAAGTGAAAAATCTTAACCACTAACTGCCAGTTATTTCCATCATACGAGAAATTTCTCGTTTTCTGAAGCTTTTGACATTTCCATTTCGATACATCTTCCTCCATATCTGTCCGGGCATATTTTATGTCCTATTATCTCTCCCTGCCAACACCTCCAAATTGCACACTCGTCCCAACAACTTAATAAACTCTATTTGCTCCACATGGCCAACCTCCGCAAGACGTGCTGATCTTTCTTATCAGCAATGCGAACTATTTTGCTGCTTCGTAATATATCACTTTTCACTACTTCAGGCCTCGTATTCCACATATGTTACACAAACACCACATATCAACACTTTCAGTTTTAGTGTTCTTGTGCATTTAACATTATTTCATAAAGGAGAGGTGTTTCGATAATCCTCTCAGGCTGTGACTACTATAAATAAAGGCATCCCTCTTCCCTCCCAAAATTGTTTTTGTATTTTATTTCTTTCTAGTATCGTCAATCACAGTTACTCCTAAATATTCAGATGAATACACCAAGTCTATTCTTCCACGGTTCCAACTCCATTTTCTTTTATTTTTACCCCGTAGCATTCGGTTTTATTTTAACTTTTTTTTTTTTTTTTTTTTACCTCGTCTTACTCCCCACCTCTCTTCTCTAATTTCTGGAGTTTCTCGTGGCTACTGACTGTATCTTCCACAATATCTGGGCACTTCAGACACAATTCCTGACTCCCCTCTCTTACCCCACGACTTTACAACAACATCTGTTCTTTTTCGCGATTTTTGCACCAGTGTAATCACGAAGAAACAATTCACCTCTGTTTCAGACTTCCTTTTAAACCAAACTCTACAACATCACCTACCGCATCCTTGACATTTATTTATTTTAAATTCATCCATTCGCTTTGGCCTAATTATCTTGTACAAAAATAAATTCTTAAAAGTAACTGCATTGATTTGGTATCAGTTCTCAACTAAGTTACTTTCAGCTCATTGTTCACCGTATACTGTCTTAACACTATAACTTTGATTTCAGCCATATATATATATATATATATATATATATATATATATATATATATATATATATATATATATATATATATATATATATATATATATATATATATATATAAGTTATTGGAAAAAGGGGAGATAATCTAGCAATGAGTGCCACAGTGAATGGCTTCTGAATAGGTTCCGCTTCCTATTGGGATTTTTATCGTTAAAAGAAAGATGTTCTGTTATTTCTTTGTAATGAATACCATATTCTCTGGAAGCTTGCATTTCCAGTCAATGGCTCCTCTTGGCTTGTTTTGTATGAATAGGGTTCATCTTCTGAATAATAATAATAATAATAATAATAATAATAATAATAATAATAATAATAATAATAATAATAATAATAATAATCGGCATTATTTTTTCCGAATTAGCTCCAGGACTCATGCTACTAGAAACAGCGCACATAGTGAGAAAAGTGATGGACTCCTAAGGAGGCAGGATGCAACCAGGAACCCCACACTATAAAAACCACCCAGTCTATTGGATGACTGTGATAGAAAAAAATAGTAATAATAATAGTAACAATTATGAGATTCTGGTCAATTTACATTGGAATACTAAGTTAGTAGTGAAGTAAAAACTGTGGAAGTTACCAAATAAGATTTTCTAACGAGGTATCATATTAAAAAAATAGAAAACAGCTGTGTATCGATTATGAATCTGGCTATAAATGAATTACCTGTTAAATGTACCGTGAACAGTGTCCATTGCTGAAAACAATTAACAGCCTTAACTGTAAAGCAAGTGTCTATCGAGTGCCTTTGTCTTGAAGGCCCGAGTACCTGTTTTCTCTCTTATGCTGAGATTAGTAAGTACTTAGTGCCCCTTGACTGGTAAATACATCCAAGTGATCATCGCTACAATCTTGCAAATACAATTCTAGTAATATCTTTCACCGACAAAAACTTCTCCTTGCCTCTGAAACGAGATCTCATAATTTAACATAATTTAATTTTTTTTTTATTTAAGTTTCCTCATCAAACTACTTTTGTCTTATTTTCATTTGTAATCTCACGAAAAATCGGTTCACATTCAAAGCTTTATCTTTCTCATTCCTTCCTGTTTTCACCATTACATCAATCAGCTTGCTCATCCATTTCCTCTGTACTTACACGTGTCATCATTCCCAAGAATAATTGCAGATAGTCTTTCCATGATACTTCTTTACAACATCCAAGTGCCCTCCCGAACGTATTCCCTTGAGATTTCCTGCACTTTCTTTGTATATACATACATACACACACACACACACACACACACACACACACACACACACACACACACACACACACACACACACATATATATATATATATATATATATATATATATATATATATATATATATATATATATATATATATATATATATATATATATATATATATATATATATATATATGTATGTATGTATGTATATATATATATATATATATATATATATATATATATATATATATATATATATATATATATATATATATATATATATATATATATATATATATATATATATATATATATATATATATATATATATAAATATATATATATATATATAAATATATATATATATATATATATATATATAGATACATATGTAATTGTATATATATATATATAAATATATATATATATATATAATAGAATCTACTGGTCACTTTTACTAGATACATATGTAATTGTAATAGCGTATCCAAAAAGTTTCCGACATTGTGGCTATTACAATTACACACACACACACAATGGCTGAGTCAGTTGAGCTTCAGACTGTCACCCGATGGCCCAGAGTTCAATTCCCCTGGCCGGCTGATGGAGAGTTAGAGGAATTTATTTCTGGTGATAGAAAGTCATTTTTCGCTATAATGTGGTTCGGATTCCACAATAAGCTGTAGGTCCCGTTGCTAAGTAACCAATTGGTTCTTTGCCACGTAAAATAAGTCTAATCCTTCGGGCCAGCCTAGGAGAGTTGTTAATCAGCTCAGTGGTCTGGTAAAACTAAGGTATACTTAACTTTTTAACACACACACACACACACACACACACACACACACACACACACACACACACACACATATATATATATATATATATATATATATATATATATATATATATATATATATATATATATATATATATATATATATATATATATATATATATATATATATATATATATATATATCACATTACCACAAAGGAGAAAAATAAGAGATCTGGTGTAGGGCCTGACTGGTTTCGACTTTATTTCCAAGTGTACTAAACAGTGGCAAAAAAGACTATGTATCAAAACCAAAAAGAACCTTACAACACAAAAATTTGCTTGTACTGCCTTATAATAATAACATGAAAGATATCCCCCATTTTCTTGAGGATTTTGGTGTTAATGTCACATTTAAGAACAATAAAACGATGAAAAATGTACTTATCAAGAACTCCCCTGACAATACTAAAGGGTGTGTATATTAAATTCCATGTAAGACTTGTGACAACCTTTATATTGGCCAAACGGGGAAAGCACTGGAAAAAAGAAATGAACAGCATAAGAAATATGTGAGATATACACAGAGGAACAGTCGTATTTTTGTACATGTTAGTGAGAACAATCATGCTATCAACTGGGAAGGGGCAAAAAAGATTGCATATTCCAATAATGCACTGGAAAGGAATATCATTGAATCTAGCTTTATAAAAGAAAGTTACAACCATAATATGAATATCAGTCAAGGGATGTATAAGCTTGATCCTGTAACATCAAAAGAAATTTGTAAATTGTTTAAATTTTAAGGCAGTCAGTAGAGATGTATGAAAATAGGATTATCATATTTGTAAACACAGTACAGGGACAGTAGTGCTAATGAGTGGATCTGAGGTCGTCTATGGTCGGTATGTTTATCAGTATTGTCCCCTGAGAGTACATTGTGATTTTTAGCCAAATGAGTTTTGAAGGTCACTCCTACCTCGACACCGGTCTGTGGGTGGATATGGAGTCTCTAACGGTTTTGTATGTTCGTCAGTACTGTTCCTGTAGTATATAAATTTGTGACTTTTTATACTGTGTATCAGTCCTTCGTCAATGCTTGGAAATAAAGTCGAAACTGGTCAGGACCTACACCCCGTCTGTTATTTTTCACCTGCGGTAATGTATGATATATAAATGAAGTTCAAAAGGTGATAATAATTATATATATATATATATATATATATATATATATATATATATATATATATATATATATATATATATATATATATATATATATATATATATATATATATATTATATATATAATACGTGTATGTATGTATAATACGTGTGTGACATTTTCAGTAATTTTTCACCTTCTTTGAATAACATGTAAACAAGAAATTAACAAGCTTCTAAAATATATCATGCATATTAAAAATGGAAGACAAAGGAAGGAAACTGAAATGTGAGTGCTGTGTTTGTAGAAGCTAGCAATTACCGAAGGAGCGGATATACGTGAAATTAGTAATTAACATCATGGTGCATCTGCTAAACTCTCCTTTTATCCCTAATAACAGTGGTTGAACGCCGTCCCCCCACCCCCGCCCCTTCTCTCTCTCTCTCTCTCTCTCTCTCTCTCGCGCTGGCGAACATGGCTTAGTGGCTTTGTAAAGCTACATGGAGAAAGTACCTATGCTCTGATATACGTAATTTTGCATCTTTTCCCAGTTACCTAAAATTAATCAAAAACCAATATTTCTTCGTACTGTTTACATTATTGTCACTGTCATGCCTGGAAAAAGCAGATCTACATTAACTATATTTATTATTATTTCTTACTTACGCTGTAATACAATGGTCACTACTGGAAATATCTCTATTATTATTTGTAAGAAGTAATTG
Organism: Macrobrachium rosenbergii; assembly: GCF_040412425.1. Taxonomy (NCBI): domain Eukaryota; kingdom Metazoa; phylum Arthropoda; class Malacostraca; order Decapoda; family Palaemonidae; genus Macrobrachium; species Macrobrachium rosenbergii. The sequence continues at coordinate 6,060,764 of NC_089764.1, read as the reverse complement.
CTGAAATGAGTTAAAAAGTGATTCCCAGCTTCTGTGGAAAATCCTGTCTGTGTTTAAGTTAATAAAGATATCGAGAGAAAGTTAATGAGAAAAAAAAAGTCAAATGCCAGTCATGTAAGAGGCAAAAGGAGCTATTAACTTTATGAGAATTCTCTAAGATAATCCCAATTTCGCCTAAGCAATGGAATTAAGATCACCTTTGAAACGATGGATTTAACGTCCCAAACTTTGGACGCGTCCTCGATGAAGTCTGCACGTCGCTATGATTCTTAAGTGCTTACCAGTTTACAATATTTTATATTTATTGTAACACAAGTTAATACTAAACGTTATCGCATACATTGCAACCTTAAAAAACTAAAGAACTTTTCAAGAAAGGGGTCAGCGATAAAAACGGCAAGATGAAGATGGGCAACTGCATTAAAAAAATATTGGATCTCTTCTCGTTTATACGGCGATGAAAAAAAACAGAGGACCAATCTGAAAGACATTTTATGAGATTTTGCACTGACGAAAAATTCAATATAAATATCTGGGAATTGTTACAGATCAATTGTATATTTATAATTCTTTTTTGAAAAACAGCAAAACCTATTCAACTTCATCGGAGCCATCTAAACGAATGCTCCTCACGTATGGTGTAATCCAGCTAAATTCATCGAAAATCTAGTCATCTGTTGCACAAGCCATGATAGGTTGTGTATTCCTTTTTTTTATGACAGGTGAAGTAAAAGTAAAGCTTTTTTAAAGGCTGCAAATATTTTTATTCCAGATAATTTAATAGGGAATTCCTTTATTTCATCCTACAAAATATGCTTACAAAATGAAAAATTAAAATACTTTATTGATTTAGTGGGTTCACGAAAAAATCTAAAGATTTTCTCTTCTTGTCCATAAATTTCTGCAGACTTTATTTTTTTTCGGAACAGAAAGATACGTCATCAATGAGAGATAGTTCCTAACTTTAACACATATTTCTTGTCCTGAAGAACATAATAAAGATCATATACATTTCTTTAGTTTATGGCAGAAAACATTTATTTTCTTGTAAATGATCTTGTTTCGTCCAATTTTAATGGTAGTTGAATAAACCGATATTGCACCTAATTAAATTGGCCTCAGTTTGTTAGTCCTGTGATGAGAGAGCTAATTATTACAAAGAAAATATTATTTGAAATGGATACTTCAAAGATAGAAATGCACTGCTTAGTGCGAGACAAATCTACAAGCGATTTGGGTTATATGCACACAAACAAGCACATTCTCACAAACATTTTGAGACCGTTTCCATCCCATTACCCCTTTCATCTACTTATCCATTCCATTCTAGGTGTTCCTCTCCTTCCGCATAACATTTCTGAATTTTATATTCTTTTTCACAGGCCCTTTTACCAGTACTAGGTTTCTCCTCATTTCTGACCATTTCTTATATTACAAGTATAATGAAAAGAGTTCCTCTCTACAGCTTCCAAACTTTCTTTCATTCACATTCGACATATATACTACGCCTCTACTAATGAGTTGTTTCAAGAATCATTGCAAACATACCATCCTTTGTTCTCCAAATTTTTTCTTAGTCATCTGGTCACAATCTTCTACCACTTGCCTCACCTTCTCTATAATAACCTGTTCATTCTCCAAATATTAAAATTTTTACTCTTAAATATTTACAGGAATCACCACCCATTCCAACATTCCCTGCTTATTCCTCCTTACTCCATGTAGATTCTGTTTACTGTTTCAAATCAGTCTTGTAACGTCTGCGAATATCAGCCGTTTCATTCTCCATTCGCGACCATCTTATCCCATAACTTTGCACCTTAATTTGTCATTTTTTCTCTGACTTATTCTAGCATTTCATCAATAGACACCAACTTCCATGGAGACATAACTAACCGGTGTGCAACCCCAATTTTTACACCAAAGCAATCAGTCCGATGCCTACAAATTCTGCATTTTTAAAAATTTTAATAACAAGGCTTTTCTAGTGTTTTCAGCATTACACCTTATCTATATATCTTACACCCGCAAAGATGCCGCTTCCAAATATTATCTTCCTTTTTATCCCCCGCCGTCTTCGTAACCACCTTATCCTTCCCCCTGTACGTATACGCACAATCTTCCATTCTTCTTGCGAATTCTCGGTACATAAATTCCTTTTTCCTTTTGCTTCACAAAGTTTTTCACTTCTTTTTTCAACCACTCGGTGTTTTATTTCCTCTTTCCTTCTTCCTGAACACAAAAACACTTCCTTATGGTTCCATAAACTCATCCTTTAATTTTACACTCTTCAAATATTCCTTAAATTTTTGCTTCTGTAATTCTATCCCATTCAGTCTCTCCTCTCTCTCTCTCTCTCTCTCTCTCTCTCTCTCTCTCTCTCTCTCTCTCTCTCTCTCTCTCTCTCTCTCTCTCTCTCTCTGTAAGTTTCTGAAAAAAGTCACCCTTTGTCATCTAATTATTCCCTCAGTTTAATTTGCTGTCTACTTAAGAAGTTATAGAACAAAGAATAGACCATCCCTGTTCCTTCTAGTTCATGATCACAGAGAAAGTATAAGAATATCTTGAAACTTAAGTACATATTGATTGTTTGCGACTAATGTGTCCTTTGAATTGAATTTTAAAGAGTAATTTTGTTTCCTAATTCATGAAACATACCTTTATTCATGGGAAGTTTTCTGTATCACAAGACTACTACCAATTTAGGAATAGGCCATTCTATTCCAAATTCTTCGTCTGATAATGCATGTGACAACCATTTTGTGAATAATATATATATATATATATATATATATATATATATATATATATATATATATATATATATATATATATATATATATATATATATATATACACACACACACACACACACACACACACACACACATACACATATATATATATATATATATATATATATATATATATATATATATATATATATATATATATATATATATATATATATATATATATATATATATATATATATGCATGCTACTCATACATCCCACGTTATAATACTTTCATCTGATTGCTAAAAATGTTGCCAGATATTGGGGAAAATATATTACTAATATTTACTTGAAACAATATATAAATAATAAAGAGAAAACTAACTGCGGTAATGATTGGAAATTTTAAAAATAATTTCTAGCAGTGTTTGAAGATTTTCTAACACTAGAATGTATCCGAGATTCATGTTCAATAATATTAAATTACAATCAGAAAACGTAACCGAATACTAGTAAAATACAACAAGAAGAAAATAATGCTAAACTTCTGGTAGAACTTGGGAATTCTACGCGGTGCTGTGCCCAATCAGAAACAGAATAAATCATGATGTCGGTGCTCAGATAAATTTTTCAGAATTCTGCATTGCCGTCAGACTGAAAGACGACGAACAGAAAGAGCAGGCAGACAACCGCAGGTCCGTAACAAGAGTTTGCAAAGAAAGTTTTTTTTTTTTTCGGGAGAATTTAATAAATGTCAGACACCAGGAACAAAACTTCTAGTAGCTACTACATGTCCCTTCGAATTTCTTCGTATACCACACACACACACACACACACACACACACATATATATATATATATATATATATATATATATATATATATATATATATATATATATATATATATATATATATATATATATATATATATATATATATATATATATATATATATATATATATATATATATATATATATATATATATATATATATATATATATATATATATATATATATATATATATATATATATATATATATATATAATAATATAATATATGTCTTTTCCTGTAATACCACAGTGTAATATGGATATAAAAATAAGGCCCATAAAACACTATTTAAACGCCGATGTCCAACGCGTGAAGACGTACATTTTGGGAGAAACTTGTTCCTGTAGGCATCCTTGTAGAAAATTTCTCTGATTCTCCCAAAATGTACGGCTTCATGCGTTGGACATCGGCGTCAGACCCATTTCCGGACTCCATCCGCACATTCCTCCAAGACAGAATACAAGCCACACACCAAGACATCTATGTGATTAGAAGAAAAATAAGTGAGCTAGCCACGTTGCTTTGCCTCATGTCTAGGGATGATGGTATGTACAGATATCTTTCATATTTTGTGCTATCAGGTGCTATTGAAGACAGTGAGTCTCACTCCAGAAATTTGTGCAACAAATTAAAAAGACTGATTAGGAACAGCGTATGGAATAATCTTGGCCTACCCAATAATGTGCTGAATCTCTCTAACCATCCCCTCACTGCCGAAGAACAGACCGTTTTAAATCTTGGAGTTTCATTCGCTCTAAAACCAGATCCCGAGAGTAATCTTAATTTCCTAGTTGCTTTTGATAAACATTTTGCAAAAAATAATTATGACAAGAAAGAGGCATGTCTCAAAGGCATTTTGCTAAATGTATTGGAGCAAAATAAAAAAAAAAAAATTCGCTCCCGAAAAGATTCCAAAATGCGTTAGTTAGTTTAAGGAAAAGGGGGGATATCATCATCACAAAATCTGACAAAGACGGGAAAATAGTTCTCTTAGACAAGGAGACATACATCAATAAAGTTCAAGAACTTCTAAACGATGCAGAGACCTATGACAAATTAACGAAAGATCCCACAACGAATATTGCTGCTCAATTTAACAAATCAGTCAGAACCATAGGGGGCAATAAGAAGGACATAGAACTACTAGAGACATTCAAGGTAATCAACCCCTCTCTCCCCTATTTTTACGGCCTCCCGAAAACACATAAAGATGGGATTCCTTTACGCCCCATAATATCTAGCAGGGGCTCATTCATGTGCAAACTATCAAAATGGCTCGCAGACCTGTTATAACCCTTTCTAGGAACCTTCTCATCCTCCAACGTCAAACATGCAGAGGATTTTATACAAAAATTTAATATTTTAAACATCCCCTCAAACAACATCAAATTGTTCAGCCAAGACGTCGAGTCATTATTTACTAAAGTCCCGATCGCCGACGTGTTGTCTTTCTTAGAGAGGAAGTTACAACCATATAAAGACCATTTTCCTTTTGGCATAGATAAAACTCTAAAACTTATGAACCTCTGTGTAACTAACAACGTGTTTTCTTTCAATAGTAATTTTTACAAACAAAAATTTGGCTGTAGCATGGGAAGTCCCCTGTCACCCATTTTACTAACTTGTACATGGAATATTTTGAAACAGAACTTTTGTCGTCCATCAAACCCCGCAATTTGATCTGGCTTAGATACGTAGACGATATCTTTACTTTCTGAGACAATGGCTGGGGAGACTTTAATGAATTCTTTAATAGACTAAATTCGCTTGTTACGACCATAAAATTCAAAACAGAATGGGATAAGGAAGGAAAATTGCCGTTCCTAGATGTACTGATCATAAGAGAACAGAACAGATATGCCTTCACAGTATATAGGAAACCCACTGTCGCTGTTTCCTATATTCATTTCTTAAGCTACCACGATGTCTCCGTAAAGATCATGGTAGGGTGAAACTTATTCCTCAGGGGGCTTAGAATATGTTCAAATGAGTACCTAGACAAAGAATTCAACACGATCCGCCAACACCTAGCGCAACTGCTCTACCCACCCCACATTATCGGGTAAGGCTATCAACAACGCGAATAAAATATAATATAAAGGTCCCACTCACAACAGACAAACAGATTTTAACAACAAAATAAAGCTACCGTACGACAAAAACATCCAAAAAGCCACAGAACAACTCAGGTCTAACAATCCTTTCATCTTCCATTATCCCAAATCCATCGGGAGCTCGCTCATTAACGTATACTTAAATAACAAAGGGGAAGAAGCTGGAGTTTACAAGATACTGTGCAGTAACTGTAGTGAGGTTTACGTAGGGGAGATAGGTAGATCGCTCTCGCAAAGAACAATAGAGCACAAAAGGTCGGTAAGATATGCTTCGGAGAGTTCTGGGATTTTCCTACATATCAGAGACACTGGCCATTCCATAAGCTACGGGGGAGCGGAGCTGGTTTTCAAAAGTAGCTGTCCGTATAAAAGAAAGATGCTGGAATCTGCTATCATCAATCAAACCAACAACATGAACTTGTCAGGACGACATTGGAAATCTGACGACATTGACGCTTTAATCCTCAGACCTCTTCTGAAGAAGGTGGTCCAGAGAACAGGACCTCCACAATCGTCGCCAAACGGCAGTTAATGAGGCCAAAAACCACTAGAGAATTGGTTACTCTCCTTCTTAGGAAACGGTCACCTGCTTACCATCGGAGACAATGCCACACCTACATATGTTTTGTATATATACCTTTGTAACATTTCATCTGTCCATATTCTACCAGTGAACAGGGGGCACAGAAGCAAGTGCCCGAAATATATGGTTGCAACGTTTAAATAGTGTTTTTATGGGCCTTTTTTATATTCACACACACACACACACACACACACACACACACACACACACATATATATATATATATATATATATATATATATATATATATATATATATATATATATATATATATATATATATATATATATATATATATATATATATATATATATATATATACATACATACATACATACATACATACATACATACATACATACATATATATATATATATATACATATATATATATATATATATATATATATATATATATATATATATATATATATATATATATATATATATATATATATATATATATATATATATGTATATATATATATATATATATATATATATATATATATATATATGTGTGTGTGTGTGTGTGTGTGTGTGTGAGTCTCACTAGTTTTATGTTCAATATATTAAGAAATAAGGACCTATACTACCAAATCTATCTGACCTTGGGAAGATTTACATAAAAAAGTTAATTACATAAGATATGAACCACTACTTTGACCTGGATTTGAACGTTTTCTCATTTGACTGATTGGATAAGTTAATTTTCCCCTTCTATTAACCCAGAGACATATATTCTCGTTCAGGGTTCATGGGCTTATAGTATATATTCAACTCCTTGCTTTGAAGCTATGGCCAAGTAGATTAAATTTGATATGTATGGGTTAGTTCTGGCTTCATGCTTTTGAAGCTAAGAAATCAGCTGAGGATGGCCCTCTCATTCATACTTGTCATCCTGAACCTACTTTTACAATATTTGCATTTCGAGCTGGGGACGTTAAGAAAATTCTTGAAAATCTTGATATCTGAGGTGGAGAAGATCCTGATCGTTTCCTCCTTTGTTTTTAGAGAAAGTTTCTAGTGTCTTGTCTCCCATGATTAGTAGATTTTATAGATTTTTATGTTTACTTAGCATCTTTGCAGATGAGTGCAAGCTTAGCAATACAGTGTTTCAAAGAGTGGCACATCTGCAGGCTGAAGTAACTACAGGCCGAAGTTGCAGAAAAACCTATTTCTAAGCCACTATGTAAGTACGTGGAATCTGAAGAATTGTTTGCTGATAGTCAATATGCATATTGGAAGCAGTTAGGTACCTGCGTTTCTCTTTTAGATTTAGAACCTTGACAAGGGTTTTGAGTGTAGAGCAATTCAAAAAGATTTTAGAGCTGCTTTCGAAATTAGTAATTCAAAAGGGACTTATATTTATGAACTTCATAATCTTGGTGTGGGTGGATATGTTTTAAGTTTGCTTCAAGATTTCCTTACAGATCGGCAGCAACAAGTTGCTGTTGGATCGGCCTGCTTGGTCCAATGTTATTTTTAGTGTATACAAGTGATATGATTGTCGGCCTGGAAAACAAGACCATTCAGTATGCTGATGATGCTGCACTTGTGTGCGTTGTAAATTCTCCACTTATGAGAAATGCATAACTATCTATCTATCTATCTATCTATCTATCTATCTATATATATATATATATATATATATATATATATATATATATATATATATATATATATATATATATATATATATATATATATATATATATATATATATATTACCTATGGAAAATGAATATATGTATCCACATCACTTTTGAAATAGTGGGATTACCTTTATTGTTATGCATTTTTGACTCCTGGGAAATATAGTGAGCCAGAAGCAGGCTGAAAACGAGTAGAAAAAAGAAAAGAACATCTCGAGTGTCCGCTGAACCGAAGCCCAGCATTCGTGAATCACATCGCCCGGAACCTGAGAGGAGGTGTCACGTTGTTATTCACAATTTACGGTCATCGGTGAAGATAGACGCCAAAGTAGAGAGAGTCAAGTTTCTCATGGGCTCCAACCCTCTTATCTCCCATGAACTCCCATGCAAAATTAAACATAAAGTGGCCTACAGGATTACCTGCCTATTTCACCACCTCGATGTTCTTAAAGGCGAGAATTTCGGTCCTAACATAAAAGTCTCAAGATACAACATAATCCGGAACCAGCCTCCCCCAGGAGAACTTACTGACACCCCAAGTAGGGGTTCAGGCGCAGACTCACCTTCTACCACAAGTGCCAGCCATCTTCCCATGCCAATTGAATGCCCAGCCCCAATGGCCAACCCTCATCCACCCAAATGATCAACTCATTCATTTCCCACCTTCGTGAGCTGCCATGGATACACTAGATATAATCTCTTCGAATATTTTTGGCCTCAAGCGGAACATTCCTTCCTTAAATATGTTCTACAAAAACTTCAAAGACATCATTGCATTGCAAGAAACGGTCCTCTGGCCTCATGACCTTGCCATCTGCGATTCAGTGCATGAAGACTTCAGAGCTTTCTCGACCTCATCGGTGTAAGTTACAGATCACATTGCCGGTCGCCCGAAAGGAGGCTTTCTTTCCTGTGGCACAAATCTCTAAACAGTATGGTAAATGTGTTGACCTATAGGAGTGATAGATTGCTGGGGCTTCAAGTGACAGTATGGGACTCTAAGGTCCTAATAATTAATGTTTATATGCCCTGGGAAAACAACAATAATTTTGATCAGTACTGCATGATCCTAGGTGAGTCACACAGCATTATCCACGATTCTACTGCTGAACATATTTGTATAATTGGGGACCTTAATTCTCACCCCACAAAACAGTTTTATAAAGAACTTACTCGCTTCTCTCAAAATCACGCTCTCCGAACTAGCGATGTAATGCTCCTCGCCCCTCCTCCTATACCTATGTACAGAACAAAACGGACACAGTTACAACCTACTGGCTGGACCACTGCACCACGTCCCCTCAACTTCATGACTGTATTGTGACCTGCAACATTCCCTACGATCTTGCAATGGGCTGTGATCACATCCCCTTACAGGTGCCATTCTTTACCCCTTCCCCCCCTACCGTGAATCCCCTAACTGATCGCCCACCAACTGTTAACTGGGATTTTAGAAACCAACAGAAACCAGATCCTTCAGGGAAATCACGGAAACCAGGCTGCGGTCAATAGCCCAACCGGCAGACGCCTTACTGTGCACTAACCCAAAATGTAAAAACGATCATCACAGGAGAGATCTGAAAGAATTCTATTCGAATATAATTTTCGCTATGCTCGCCTCCAGCAGGGATACCTTTAGATCTCGTCAAGGCAACTCTCGTAATGTACCTGGATGGAATGAATTGGTTAAAGATCTTTATACACATTCACGAGAAATGTTCCTACTATGGAGGCAAAATGGTAGCCCGAGGGAAGGACACTTTGCACTGCTAATGAGGCAGGCGAGATCGCAGTTCAAACTTGCCCTTAAGCATTGCAGACTGAATGAAAAGCAACTAAGAGCTGATGCAATGTCTAGGAAATTAGAATCTGACGATTACCCCCGTCTTTGGAAGGACATTCAATCCCTAAATCTCAAAACTAAAAATCTATCACAGGGAGTAGAAGAAGCCATCGGTGATGAGGTTATCGCAAGAATGTGGGGCGATCACTTCAGCACTATCCTGAATTGCATAAACGATCAAGACTTCCGCAGGGATGTAAATAAACTCGTTACTGATGATATTCAGTTGCATTTCGCCCATCGTATTACGCCAGGTAACATCAGCAAGGCCATCAACAACCTACCTAATAATAAATCGCCCGGCTGCGATGGTCTGCCTGCTGAAGCTTTCAAATTCTGACATCAGATAATTTACATTTTGCTAGCTGCTCTGTTCAGCGCGTGCATAATTCACCAGTTTCTCCCAGACTCCCTACTCTTAATTCACTTAATACCATCAATAAAAAACAAGCTAAAGGATGCAGCTGACCCTGGCATTATCGCCCGATTGTAATTACTACAATTGCGTCGAAGATACTTGAGTCCGTTCTTCTAGTGAGACTTCTCCCCTTTCTACACACTACTGACAACCAGTTCGGCTTTAAAGCAAACCACTCAACCGACACCTGCATCTTTATCCTGAAAGAATTGCTGAACTGTTACCTATCATCAGCCTCACGTGTTTTCCTATGTTTTGTAGATGTGAGAAAAGCATTTGACAGAATAAACTACCTGAAACTCCTCCTGAAGCTGCACAAACGAGGCACACCTTTATATCTAATTGGCATTTTATGTTGTTGGTTTCCCACACAGCAATTCTGTGTCAAATTGGGTAACGTACTGTCGTACACCTTCAGCTCCCTAAACGGGCTCCGGCAAGGGGCATTCTCTCTCCATACCTGTTTAACACGTACACAGATGCCCTGAATGTCAAACTGAACTCACTCCCAATCGGATGCACTATCAACGAAACAACAATAAACAACCTCTGTTACGCCGGCGATATGGTTCTGATCTCCCCATCAGTGCAAGGTCTCCAGCAGAGGAATTTGATATCCTATACAACGAAACCAAGACCCAATGTATGTCGCTGCTCCCGAGATCGCTTAAGCATATTGCAGAACCACAAATTTTCCTCGGAAATCATCGTCTGGAATTCGTGCCTGAATTTCCGTATTTGGGACACATTATCACCGACTACCTAAAAGATACGGCAGACATAGAACAGAGGCGACGTAAACTATGTGCAACTGGCAACATGATTGCAAGGAAGTTTCCCTTCTGTCACCGAGACACGAAACTGCTGCTCTTCCGCTCGTACTGCTACAATATATATGGGTGTACATTTTGGACGAACTATACCCGATAGACCAAGAGACATATCACTGTTGTTCACAATGACATTCTGAGACGCCTCACAAACACACCTCACTATCACTCCGCCACGCATATGTTCATAGAAAACCTCCTGGGTAACTTGAAAATCATTGTGAGGCGAACAATGTCCAGTCTGATCACCCGACTCAGAAACAGCAGCAATTCCCTCATACAAAGCATCCTAAGCAGTGAGGCAAGAAGAAGATCTAAATTGTGGGAAAGATGGAATAATGAGGCGTTTGTTCCTTGAATGCCTTATCATCTGTTTTTGCAATTATGAAGTGTCATCCCGAAATCTGTCATTATTATTATTATTATTATTATTATTATTATTATTATTATTATTATTATTATTATTATTATTATTATTATTATTATTATTATTATATTTCTATGTTCCTTGCTATTTTTGGTATTCTTACTTCCTGTTATTACGGTGTTTAATATCATTGTAGAGTTCTGCAATTTTCAATATTCGTATTTAGCCTTCTGGACCTGACTTCTGTAATCACCTAAGGACCCCAGATAGAAATTAATCGTCTGCAACCTGTATTTTTTATTGTTATAATTTTTTTTTTTTTCTATTATTCCCCATATAATTATTGTAATTACCATTATTATGAATTCTATTTTTTCTGCTTCTTCAGCAACTGTGTGGATACTGCCGATAATTATTTTTGTCATGTTGCCTTATGTATCTAGATTGTGTGTATTGTATTTGTATCTTCCATGTATATGGCCCTGAGCAGCAATAAAAATGATGATGATGATGATTATCACTATTATACTCACCCTGTGATAATTTCAATATTTTGATTTCTTGTTTCAGCCATACACCTGTGAAGTATAACAAACGCAGACATATATATACCATTTTTATATAATGTTAAATATACAAACACACACACACAAAACACACACACACACACACACACACACACACACACACATATATATATATATATATATATATATATATATATATATATATATATGTGTGTGTATGTGTGTATATATATATATATATATATATATATATATATATATAATATATAAAAATATATATGTATATATATATATATATATCTGTATTTGTATTTATATATATATATATATATATAATGTTAAATATATATATATATATATATATATATATATATATATATATATATATATATATATATACTATAATATCCATTGCTACCAATAATATTTACTGAAACTTTTACATTGTGCTTTCCGCCAGGAAAATAACGGAAGCTGCAACCGCCCCTCACCGGGCATTAGCATTCTAACGAGGCTTTTGATTTATTCCCATCAAAGACTGATGGAGTTTTAAACGCTTCACATTAACTGCGCTCCGCATTTTCCACCTCGCTGGAATTATCATAAAAATACTGGCCTTTTTAGCTACTATATTAGTGGTCTCGCAAATCACATGAAGCGTTTCCTGTGTTCCTGAATTATGGACCTTTTTTAAGTAGAAAAAGAATGCACAATTAAAAGGAAAATTTCTACTAGACTCACTGACGGTTTTTGAGAGACATTTCACTGTGAAGAAAGTAAGACTCTTTCACAAAGTACCTTGTGTTTACGATCTGTTTAATTTCTGGATAAATGTTATCTTCCCTTAAAAATCGTCATATTTTTTAAAGTCTATTTCATTCTCATTGTTTTTATGCCAACAGTCATTCGTCCCTATTGAATCCACAAATGTTTCATCACATGAAGTCAGATGACACGATAATAAGTAAAAACAAACAAAGCATAAAGATACAAAATCAGATCCTGAGAATTGCTTTTTTGTAACCAGAAACACACCATACTTGAAGCACAACTTATCAAATTGTACATTGTATAATAGTGATCGCCATTGTAACTGGGCACTGGATTTGACAAGTTGCCTGATTAATCATACAGTTTGATTTCAAGAGATGAACAAGCAAACATTTCACTCGACAAATCATGAAAAAATATAACCCGTAAAATTTTAGCAAACTACAGAGCGATGTAGTTGGAGAGAAACGTCCAAGCAAAATTCATGCGTTTTTGTAAATCTGCTCTAAACTCCAGTATTATGTATTTAGTTTAACCGCACGGCAATTTCACAATATAAATGCTGAAGAGACATGGCAATCAAAGAAGCTGGTTGTTAGACTGATTAATATATATATATATATATATATATATATATATATATATATATATATATATATATATATATATATATATATATATATATATATATATATATATATATAATATATATATATATATATATATATATATATATATATATATATATATATATATATATATATATATATATATATATATATATATATATATATATATATATATATATATATATATATATATATATAATAGTATATATATATATATATATATATACATATATATATATATATATATATACCGGTCCTATATAGAATGCCATATATATATATATATATATATATATATATATATATATATATATACATTAAATATATATAATTATATGTGTGTGTTTATGTGTGTTTAACTACTGTAAAATAGAAATTATAAAAACAAAATTGAAGCCAAATGTTTCTTTTAGATGATGGGCTAATCTTGTCACCTAGTAATTATAAGTATTTTGTCATTTTCATGCTTTAAGGAAGGATAAAACTCAAAATGAAAATATTTTGGAAATTGTATAAAAAAAAAAATTAGGAATGGAAATTCCCGGACTCAGATTAATTTAAAACACACACACACACACACACACACAGGCTCTTTGTATCAGAACGAGCCAGTCTCGAAATCCATTTATAAAAGCTGAAAAATTCTCTTCAGCTGACACTTTCATATTTACGCTGCTCATTCCACCAACTCCTGTTACAATGAGAGAATGTAATTATGTGCATCATTCTTTATGAATTTTTTTTCTGTTATTGAACAGAAAAAAATAGAAGTCCATTGCAGCATCGCAGCTCTGACATAGTAAAGGAAGACACCGTGCATTCAGGGTTGGTGGTTGGGGATAGCGGGTGGGGGTTGGGATGAATGCTGTAGTAGAGGTTGGGTGGGCGCGGCTGTTTCTAAAGCCAACTCTAATGGACCAACGCCTGAGGACTTATTAGCAACGATATTTCGCGAGCAGTTTTCAAACCGAAACGTTCGGTCCCCTCTTTTTTTTTTTGAGGGGGTTGGAGGGAGGAAAAGATAAAAGAATTCTTAATGTGAATGAGTCTTTAAGAGAGCTTTATATAAAAAAAAGTGTGTCTCTCTGATATTGGCGCTTGGAAATTTAAGCTTAATTCGTTCAAGTTTCCAACTAAAATTGGATTGCTGGTGATTTTTTAAAGGAATTCTCTATAACTCCTGTATCCTACATATAAGTGGATTATTTGATGTAATCCTAATTATTACATTCAATTCTTTGTGTTGTGAGGTCCTGGTCGGTCGCCGGGACCTTCAGGGCATCCTTGTTTGAAACCAGAAATCTACATGGCGCACTGAAACACAGGTCCAGCGCTCCTGATTCAAGCGATCGTTTCCTCATTTTTCAGAAGCTGACCTTAGGTCATTGTTAAACTGTAATTACTAACGCATGCCAGATATTGCAGGCTTTCCAACCATATGCATTTGAAATAACTCTCTACTCTGTATATAGAATTGTAAACCATTCTTCAGGTGTAAGTAAACACATCTGGCTGTATATAGACATCTCTCTGTTTCTCCCAAATGCTACTTTCATGCTCACAAGAGTTCTTGACCTTTACAGGTTTTTTGTCAGTGAATTAGAAAAAATCCTGACTCTGCCCCTTACTCACCGCCTCATTATACTAGTGACCCCAAAAATGACTGACACCGCCAGCACTGCCAGCACCAGCCCATCCAGCCTACCACCCTACACAACCCAGAACCCAAAAGTCTGGTTCTTCAGAGTGGAGACCATCTTCAGGTGTAATAAGATCTTCTCTTCCCACAAAGGCGACACCATCCTCGAGTTCCTGCCAGACGATGTCTTCGAGCAAATTGCAGAATGGCTTGCTGACCAACAGACCACCGTCACCTATGAAGTGCTGAAGGACCAACTAACGTCGTCCTTCAGCATGCCGCCTGCCCTCAGAGCTATGAAATTCCTAATGTAGAGGCAAGCGGTAGGAGACCTGCAGCCATCACACATCTACAAGCAACTGTGGCAGCTAATTACGACCCTCGCCAAACAGTCACAGCCAACCCCAGTGCTTCAACCATGGACCTCGATGATTTCCTGAAGATGATCGACACTGTCCAACTGGCCCACAAGTCGACTGAGCCTATGCAAACACCCATAGCAGCAGCTGCCCCACAACCACAGCAACAGACTGATGCAGAGATGGACAGCGATCCAGAGGGCCTGCCATCCCCATATACGGCTACCAGAGCTTCAGGTGGAAAAACAAACCCAGGTACAAGCCCAAAACAAAAGAATGTCCCAAGGGCATTTGTTCCTACCACTGAAGGTTCGAGAATGAAGCCTGAAAATGTGAAAACAACTTCCGCATGTCAAAAAACATGCAAAGAGGTTGCAGCAGTGGTGAGCAGACTGGTTAACCCTGTAAGACAATCCATGCCCCCTTTCCACTTTCTTTCTTCCAGGTACGGGTAAGAAGACTCCATGTGATTTTTCATCACAGATCACAGATGAGACATCAGATATGGAGTTCCTGGCCGACACTGGCACATGCAAGTCGTTCATGCCAGCTAACCTGTGTGAATGCCTCAATCCAACCCCTGGCACTCTACAAGTGTCCACTGCCAACTGAGCCCCCATAGCCCCACTCACATCAGCTCCAGCACCAGAGATATTAACTCCTACTGGAGTTCCCGGAGATATTTAAGGACGACCTGCAGCACAACCTGACCAAACCCGCAAAGCACCATGTCCAGCATCACATAGTCACCAAAGGTACCCCACTGCACACCCGTTTCAGATGTTTGGCCCATGCCAAACAAACTTTCCAGAACTTGGAATGAGCAGGAATATGCCAAAAGCCTCCATCCCCTGGGCATCTCACCTCCACATGGTACCAAGACCTGATGGCGCATGGTGACACTCTGGTGACTACCAGACACTCAACATCGAGACAGCACTGACAGGCACCCACAGCTGAACATCACTGACATAACAAACCAGATGGAGGGTGCCAAAATATTTATGAAGATAGACCTGCTGAAGGGATACTTCCAAGTCTTGGTCACAAAGGATGACAGCAGAAAAAACTGCCATTATCACCCCCTTCAGCACATACACCTTCAACTACACCTGCTTCAGCCTTCGGCACTCAGGTCAACCTTCCAACGTCTGAGGGATGAAATTCTGGGCAACTTACCCTTCTGCGTCTGTCTACGTCAATGTCATATTGATAGTCAACCCTAACATCAAACAACACATGAGAGGCGTCAGGCGGTTCCTGCAAATACTGAAAGAAAATGGACTTATAGTCCAAAAGGACAAATGCAAATGGAAGAACCAGTAGTGGAATTCCTGGGTCACCAAATAAGCCCAAAAGGTATCAAGACCCTCCAAAACCGACATCAATCAAAGCAGTCCAAGAATTCATGGGAATGATAAAGTATCACTAACATTTTGTACTGAACCTTGCTGAAATAATGGCTCCAATGCATAATTGCTTGAAAGGAAAACCTTAAAATTATGTTGGTATGAAAACAAGATAAAGCCTTCTTGCTGCCACACACTAATCTTTCCTTTACCCCATAGGTCCCTCATCCTAACAACGGATGTGAGTAGAACAGCTATGGACCTGGTACTTGTACAAGACACAGATGATGGCCGTCGCCCGCTGGCATTCTTCAACAAGAAACTATCGCCAGCAGAACAAAAGTATTCCAGTTTGACCAAGAGTTACTGGCAGTCCACAGAGCCACCTGCCACTTCTGACACATGCTAGAAGAATGACAATTCGTTGGACAGATGGACCACCAACTGTTTGTACAAGCTTTCACCAAAAGTGGAGACTGGTGGTCAACAAGACAGCAACATCACCTATCACTGATGGCAGAACCCTCCAGCACCATCAGATACTTAAAGGGCTCTTCCAACAAAGTGGCAGACTCCCTTTCCCAAAACTCCATCAACACCATCCAGATCGGGATATCATATCCCAAAATAGCATCGACTCAGAAGGATGACATGGACCTATTACGACTTTGGTGTGAGAGCCCGGCCCTTACGTGGAGTGACCTATCCATCAACAACAGCAAGATGACCATTGCCTGCAAGACGGGTACCAGATGCCCTCGCCCATACCTACCATTAGGGTTGGGAAAGAAAGCCTTCGGCCTTGCCGACAACCTGTCCCATCCACTGGGCAGATCCACTGTTGTAATGGTACATCTGGTGGGGAATGAAGGCAGACATCAAAAAGTGGGCAAAAGAATGCCTCCCATGCCAAACATCAAAAGTTATGAGGCTCACAGAAAAGGGAATAGGAGAGTTCACAACAACACAGCGAAGACTGGCCTGCATCCATGTTGACATCATAGGACCCCTGCTTCCCTCTGAGGGGCACAGGTATATCTTCACGATCATCGATCAGAACACCTAATGGCCAGAAGCAATGCCAGTAAGGCAGCAGACAGCAGAGAGTTGTGTGAGAGCACCAATAGGCTGGGTCAGCAGGCATGGAGTACCACAACACATAATGAATGATAGAGGAGCCAACTTCACCTGCTCCTTATGGAGCTCCCTTGCCTCCAGCCTCGGGAGAAAACTCATTCACACAACAGCATACAACCCAGAAACGAATGGCATGGTGGAGCGGCCGCATCGCTCCCTCAAATCAGCACTCACCACCAGATGTCAAGGAGGGAGTTGGAGAAAGGAATTACTTGGGTCTTGCTGGGACTAAGAACAGCCCCACAGGCAGCATTCAACACGTCACTGGTAGAAGCCCTCTACGGACAAGCGTTGCTAATACTGGTGGACGTTTTTCAAAACTTGACAGAGCACACGACTCTTCCAGACGTCTGTAGAGCATTGGAAAATAACATTCCAGTGAAGATAACATACGATGTAGCAAGGAAAAAACTACGTCCCCAAAGACCTTAAAAGAGGAAAGTATGTTTTCATAAGAATAGACACATACAAGGCCCCCCTCTCTCCAGCCTACTTGGGACCACACCACCTTACTGCAATGAGAGAGAAAATGTATCAGCTGATGGTGGACGGGAGGATCACCTGGATTTCCACTGACAGATTAAAACCATCCTACTACCGAGACTGCAACCCATTCCCCTAGGCCTACTTTCGGAAGGTGGGGATACTGTGAGTCCCACTCGGTCGCCAGGACTCTCAGGGCATCCTCGCTTCAAAACAGAAATCTATGTGACAAACCAAGTATTCTCAAGAACACAGATCCAGCACTCTACTATTCAACATTGCAAGCTCTGCGGTCTTTATGAATTTTTTTAATTTGTAGAATGTACTTTATGTCATTGTTTAAACTATAACTACTAATGCTTGTCAGACATTGCAAGCTCTCCAATTATATATATTTGAAATCTCTTTTATAATTTGTATTATTATGTTCTCTGAACCAAAAAGGGATGTTAAATAGAATTGTTAACCATCGTCTTCAGGTAACTAATATTTATATTCTAAAACACATTTGGCTATAGTATAGATATCTCTCTGTTTCTCCCTAATGTCAAAATGATACTTTTACGTTCGCAAAACTTCAGTTCTTGACCTGTATTCTGCAGAGATTTTGTGTCACTAAATTACAATACACAGTTGACATTTTGCCTCTTACTCGCCGCATCGTTATATGGGACATTATGAGGAATTTAAAACACACTAAAAAGGAGCATATAAACTTTTATTATGTTTATATATATATAAAACTGAAATGACATAAAAAGAGACTGTTATGCGCAATAGAAATCAGTCTACACTAAATTTGGTCACATCGTCTTTCGACATAGTCTAGCTTTAGGTAACTAATATTTATATTCTATAAATATGATTAGATTACGTCTATGGCGAAAGGAAGTCGTATTCTGATGGGGCAAGTGACTTAAAATCACATCCTTTTTAATTAAAATATGCTAGATGTTTTAGTGAATAACCCATTTCACTTTTGCATACAGCCATTATAACTAAAAAAACATAATTTCATTACTGAGGTAATACAAGATGTTAGCATAAAATTCACCAAAATAAAAAGTACAATGAGAAGAAACAAAACCTATTAACAGACACCTGCTGTTGCATTGAAAAAAATAAAAAGAGCAATGTCAGAACCTTAGAAAGCGAAACTCCACAAAGTTCGATCCAAAAAGCTGTAAAGTACCAGAACATCCAGCCTCAGAAAAACTGGTATTGCGAGTTTTTCAATATCATTTTATTTCAATGTTACATGCAGAGGATGGCAGAGACTATTTTTTATATTATATTTTGTCATAATGTAATTGACGATGAATAAATTTAAGGTTCATCGGTTCAGTTTATTGTGGTTTTGTATTTACTTACAAATAATCTCTCAAAAATTATAATTTGCTTAATTCAACTTGTTCTCATACTGATGCAACTTGCCCTGCATCAAATATATTTTTTAATTATATATCAAAAATTAAAAATATATAAGAAATTATTTTTATTAATATATGTGATGATGATCTTGTATATTTATATATATGAATTTCAATTATATGAATGTTACATATATATATTATATATATATATATATATATATAATATATATATATATATGCATATATATATATAGCTCTATATATATTATATATATATATATATATATATATATATATATATATATATATTATATATATATATATATATATAAAATGTTCTGTAGATCAGAGAAGAAAAATTCCCTTCTCATGGAGAAAGAAGTTTATGGCATCATATTTAGATTTCCTGTGTTAAAAATTCTGTAATATTCAGCGTTTGTAGAGAAATTTATACATAAAATGATTAAAATTGCTTCTTTTTATATATTTTTTTAGCCTCCAACAAGAAACTCAGACCTGAGTTTGTTAAGCCGCTGATGTTTCAATGTGCTAGAAGTGTTTTTGCCTCCGTAGAAAATCTTATCTAAACTGACTGTATTACTGAATTTATGCTAATATAACTTCTAACATAACACTAATGTGGATTTTTCCTGAGAGTGAATTCAGCACATATTT
>NC_089764.1:6020437-6035437 GCF_040412425.1 Macrobrachium rosenbergii | reverse complement strand
AATTCAACAAATGCTATAAGGGTTTTTGTGCTTATATTACTTATATTGCTTATATTACTTATATTTACTTATTTTTATATTTTATTAATTAAATTACAGTTTCTCATGACATCAAAATTGGAACGACTGAAAATGTAAAAGATTCTGACAAAATTTCCTCCATTGATTTGTTCCAAAAGTTGATAGTCGCTGTTGGTCATACTTTGAACACTCACATAACACATGTCTGACCGTTATTATCACCCTGCACTCTGAGCACTCGGGAGCCGGGCCACGTGGGCTGCTCATTAAGTGCCCATGTGTCAGACGAGTACGGCCTATTCTAAGACGTGTTAGAATTACTTGTGCGTGACTCTCTCTCTGATATGATGAACCCCATGTTTTAACATTATGTTTTATTTGTTTCAATTTATTACTTTCAGGTTCTTCATTCCACATATATTGCCATTTATTTATGATACTCATTTTTATGTGTGTTAAATAATCAGTAACAGGATATTCACATTTGATCTTGTCATGTGGATTGCTTCTTTGGCTGCTTTGTCTACCTCTTCATTTCCTTTGATCCCTACATGGGCAGGGATCTAACATATTTCTATTTTTTTTTTTCATTATTATATAAGTTATGGAGAAATAATTTAATATGTTGTACTATATTATTTTTTGATTTGTAACTGTGAATAGCTTCTATAGAGATTCTCGAGTCACTAAAAATCACAAAATTATTAAATGATGTTTCTTTAATTATTTTCATAACTGATGCAATTCCACACAATTCTGCTGTGAATACTGAAAACATTATTAGGGAGAGAGAACTGATAAGTCCTGTCCCACTCCGTGTTCTGATTTAGAGCCATCTATATATATTGCGTAATGTGGACCTTTTTGGATTATATGCTCTATTGTGTGTTGTCTCTGGTGTTCTGGTGTGTATGTGTAATTTTTTGATAAATACTTTAGATGTGTAAAAATTCTCATTTTATTCATTGTCGAGGGAGGAGGTGATTTTACTATTAAAGGCACTTGTATATTTATATTCAGCAACTCAAACAGTCTTCTAGCTATAATTTGGAAAGGTGGTGGATGGTTTTTATAAATACATCTCTTAATTCAAATAATTTTCTTGCTGGAGAATCACTTGTCTGAATTCTTAGAGCACTTTTCATTGTTACTGGCTCTCTATGGAGAGACAGAGGCAGTTCACCACATTCAACTTGTAAAGATGATTTTGGTGATGATCTAAAGGCTCCTGAGCATATTCTAAAGCCTTCATTGTGAACAGAGTCTAACATTTTCAGCGCTGCATCCGATGCTGAGCCAAATATTTCGCTTCCATAATCAATGATGGACAGAACTGTTGCTTTATACAGTGCAGTGAGGGTATGTCTATCTCCTCACAAAGTAGTGTTCGTTAGTTTTCTAATTAGATAAAATGCTCTTTTACAGTTTTTAAAATAATTGGAATTGGCAGATAACTGGTTTCTGTCCCCGCTGATTCAATCCATTTACAGTTTTTCGGCTGAAGAGAGGGATTTCAATACTGTGGGCATGTTATATCGGCTTTCAAGTTCATGTGGGTATCGAATACTAATCCCAAATATTTTGCTGTTTGGCCAATTGGTATACTATGGTTTCTGATTTTTAAGTGTATTTATTAACCTTTTTTCCATTTTTGATTTTTATAAAACATGATTGCTTGAGTTTTATCTATGGAAAATTTAAAGCCCATAGATGAGGCCCAATCATCTATTTTTACTATGTTTTTATTAATGATTCGTTCTGCATGTTTTATTCGAGATGCTGAATAATATATGGCAAAATCATCCATATACAAGTTACTTTGAATCCCAATAGGTAGATATTATTAACTGCTAAAGTAAACAGTGTGCCACTAAGGACGATTCCCTGTGGAACACCATTTTCAAGTGGAAATGTTCTAGACAGAACATCAGTTCTCGCCTGAAAACTGCGATTTGTCAAAAAGTTTTTCATAAACCTAGGTAAATGTCCAAGGATGTTGTTGTTTTGTAAAGTTTTTAATATAGCATACCTCCATGTACTATTGAATGTTTTTTCAGTGTCAAAAAAAGGCAGCTACAGTAATGTGTTTTCGTTCAAAACCTCTACGTATATGGTCTTCTAAGTTAGAACTGAGTGGGAGTTAAAATTTTATTTTCTCGAATGTGACATGTTAGTCGAGCATTTACCATATTTTCTAACAATTTGCATAAGCAGCTTGTTAAAGAAATTGGTCTGTAATTATTTACATTACTGGGATCCTTTCCAGGTTCGGGAATTGGAAGTATTATACCTTTACGCCATTTATCTGGAAATAAATTTCAAAGCCATAAATGATTATAAAGCTCTAATAAGTATGACTTTGCCAAAGGTGCTATGTGGCAGATCATCTCAAAACAAATATTGCCACCTCCA
This sequence comes from Macrobrachium rosenbergii, assembly GCF_040412425.1. NCBI lineage: Eukaryota > Metazoa > Arthropoda > Malacostraca > Decapoda > Palaemonidae > Macrobrachium > Macrobrachium rosenbergii. The sequence goes on along the minus strand of NC_089764.1, from coordinate 6,033,004 downwards.
GGAGCAGATTTATTGCTGTTCGAGAGAGATTATTCTAACTTTGACATATCAAATTTACTATTATAATATATATCTTCTATTGTTTCAAAATTTATTGTTATTAATTCTATTTTATTTTTCTTTGTGAGGAAGTGTTCATCTAAATTTTTATCACCATTGACATTTGCACTGCCAAGCAACCCAATCACTGAAGCACTAATCTTTCTTCTTCCCCTTTCCTTTCTCCCTTACCTTCTGCTGGAGTCTCTCATTTCCCTTTTACTCCTTACTTACCTTCTGCCCAGGCAGAGTAGCATTCCCCTTCAGTGCCATTTCATGCACTGACATCTTGCATTGCTCCACGGAGTGCACCGGCATCACAGTGCCACCCAACCAAAATAATCACTCCTAAGCCATTTGCACATGTATTTAAGAAACAGAGTGCTATACAACCAGTGTATTTGCCCATAAGGACCTTAGCTCCTTCAAGAACACCCCATTAATAGTCCCAAGGACCATAAATAAGAGCACTCCCATGTTCTAAGTGTTTCCCCATTCTAATATACCTTCAGGATCACTTCATCACTTCATTTACTAGCGTATCCGGCCATAAGGACTCAAACTTCCTTCAGGTACGCACCACTAGTGTGACCTTCACAGGGCACACTCACCCACAGTGACACCTCATTAAATGGTGCCACTCACTGAAGTGCCAATAATCTAAAGGACACTTCCCCATCGTCACAAACCCTTTCCTCCAGGAACGCCCAGTTAATCCACTTAGCAGCCCTGCCCCATCAGCAACATGTCAACTGAAGAGCAACAATATTTCTAGGATATAGGGAAGGAGGATGGCCTAGTTGGCCAGGCCCTTCAAAAGTTTGTAAGGGAGCAGATTGCTGAAAAGTGAAAGTACGAAGAAGAACAGAAACAGCGAGAAGAGGAAAGAGAAGAAAATTAAGACAGCAAGAAGCTGAGCAGAGGAGAGAAGAAGAAGAGAAGAACGAAGAAGACAGCAAGAAGCCGAGCAGAGGACAGAAGAGGAAGAACGCGAAGAGCAGAGGAGACAGCGTGACAGTGAAGAAGAAGAAAGGAAAAGAAAGCATGAAATGACCCTCATGGACAGGGAGCTCAAGTTGGAGGGAGCCAAGAAGGAAAGCGCAGAAGCTTTAGCAACCCAACAAGAGTCTAGCCCCACCCCATCTGCACTAAATACCTCCCTATCGACAGTCAATAACCTCGTGGGCAAACGGACTGAAGATGAACCGGAGCAATGGCTCGAAGAGATCGAATTCCTCTTTGAGACCTATGATATCAGCCCAGCTGAGAAGGTCTTATTGCTCACCAAGCATCTGGACGGGAAGGCTATATTTACCGCCCACCGAGCATTGGAAAGAGATCAACGAGGAGACATGGCTGCCGTCTGTGAGGCCATCGCCATTGGCCGTATGAAATCACTTTTGAGAGGTGGAGACAACGATTCCGAGGTATGGCTAAGAACGTCGGCTGGTCCTGGACAGAATGGGCCTGTCACAAGACTCAGGCTGGAACCTGCTGGTTTGAATCTATGCAGTGCACCACCTTCATGGATTTTTTTAACCGGACCAAGCTGGAGGACCTCTTCCAGTGTGTGCCTGGGAATCTGGCTGCAAATCTTAGTGACAAACAGCCAACAATGACCGCCACTAACAAACCTCCGTGCACTATCTGTAAGAAGCACGGCAATGCTGAAGCAGAGTGCCACTACAGGGAAAATAACCATCAGGGCAACAACCCTCGGCAGCCTACCAAGAACCATACCTCTTCCTCTCCTCCTAATTCTGCACCACCTTCCCAGCACACCGTCACTGCTGAGAGATCATCCTATCCCAGGAGACCCTACTGAGATTGTGGAGCTTCAGGGCACTCTTCCTCCAGGTATCCTGCATGCCCAAAATATGTGGTCACTCCCAGATTTTGTCAACCTGTTAAGTGCTTTAGCCTCCTTGGCTGAGCAGCTGCTGGAGAGAACTCACCTGAGTGGGTCTGGACACAGTCCGTCTCCAGTGGCTTCTGTGGATGGTTCTAGCCCACCAGTGCACCTGTCAACTACTGCCAACACTGGCTCAGATAGTAGCCTGATAGATCAGGCCCAAGTGCCAGCCAGTGCCAAGGTAGATGAGCAAACCAAGTGGACAGTGACCTGGGTGGACGAACGAACAGTCCTTGACCGTCCCCACAGTCGAACTCAGGGTGATCACCCCTTGGAGCAACAAAATTCACCTCCTTGTCCTCATCAAGCGTATTTGGCATGGAGTGGAGTTCCTGCTTGGACGAGATGTCCTCTGGGGATGTCCCACCCCCACGCCACTCTGTTGCCTGTCTGCCTCCGCCAGTGCGTCTTCATTAACCTCTTCTGATCAGGACACAGCTTCTGTGACAGGTGTGCCACGCTCAACCCAACCTTCTGTTCGCCCAAAAGCGAACCGGACCCACCAGCATCTAAACCATTCCAGGCCTAGTCCGCAGATCTCGCAACCGAACGGCCACCAAAAAACTCCTCCCTCATCACGAAGGGATCTCGCTAACTACCGCTGCAGGACCTGCAACATAAGAGGGTGCTCGGAAAGATGGTCCAAGTGCCCCAGCAAGCTAGCTGCAACGGCCATTTCCACAGATCCAAGAGGCCCTGCCCTCTCATAGAGACAGGAATCGCTGTCCCAAATCACACCAGGGACACTGAGGAGTCTTGCTCCCCCAAGTTCCCCTTCAGCTTTGTCTGACATCAATTCGCCGCCAGTGCCGCTTGTGAGCACTGGTCAGTGCAAGCTCCGCCTATCTCGGCTGGAAGCTCCATGCCTGTCTTACTCCCCATGCCTGGCCCTGAGTTAGTGCCAGTGTCGGATCCAGAACATGACCAAGTTTCCTCTACGGGAGATCCACCAAACCTCACAACCATGATCATCACCCAGTGTGAGCCTCTGACCTCTGACATTTCTTCTTCCCACACTCTCCCACCTGCCGAGGAGGACCCTCTGGCAGGCCTGACATTACCTCTTTTCTGGTTGACCAGGAACTGTCCGGCCAGGACACAGATGCTGGTTCGATTCCCACGATAGTTGTCACAGCAGCCGAAGTAGGAGACCAGCTCATAGTCACTGAGGCTGCCCCTGATCCTGCTCCTGACAGTGCTCCTGACCGTTCTTCAGAGTCGGTACCCTCATCACCTCCTAGGTATGGCCTAGCCAGACCTTGGAGTTCCCCGAAGAAGAAGAAGAAGGGGCAGAAGAAATCCACTTAGCAAATCAGAGCCATAAGCTCTTCTTGGCACTCATGCCCCATTGGCACAGTGTCGCCTCCATCTCAGAGCGATCCCGGCACCTGCCCAGAGGAGGTAGCCTGTGTGACCTCTGACCTAGTAGTATTAACCACTAACCACTTAGGCAATTGTACCACTAACCTTTTTCTAACTAACATCCTTCCAACCCACTCCAGACTCAAACTGATACATTACCTAGTTGTACACTGTGATTTACCCTCCAGGTTATTCATGTTTCAATTTGTTGCGTGTTAATCATAAAGCGTTGTGCCCGTTATAATTCATTGCGTGCCTTTCGTCAGTGCCAGCTCATTCAGTGCCAGAGTCGTAGGATAGTAGGTTAGGTTATGTATTTACTATGTGCATTTGCTTAGACGTAGAGTTCTCCTGTCATCAGAGACATTTTAGCAGAAGTGTCTATACCCTTAGATAGGTTAGGCCTGTAAATTAGCCAATTCAGAACCCCTCTTAGCAGTTAGGTAGCCCCCTTTAGCTGTTGCAGTGCCAAAGCACAATATATGTAGGGTCACTAGCTGCCCAGTCGGGAGGAATTAGCCATGACCTTCACGCCCGAAAGGGTGTGAAGGCCTTTCAAAGGGGGTACCTCTCAGAAATTTATTCCTCCCTCGGCCGGCAGCCAGTGATTAATTTATTCAGGGAATCACTTTCACCTTTCATTTGATTGTAGGGCCAAGAAAATGTGGCGGGCTAGGTAGAACCAAATGTATTTTGAACTAGGGAAAAGTGGTTAGCGCCTATTTTCACTCACGTAGGGATAACCTCCCACCTCAGCTGACCTGGGGTGGACAATAGATGAAACCCCCTCACCCCCATCACGTGATATAGGAGCAGCTAATCCGTTATGTGCATGGGGACGTAGCCAGGCTGTGAGAGAGATAGGAACTTAACCTTTAAGTACTTAATCTTAGGGTAATTTTTTCCTCCACTCCTTTGCTGACTGTATGACTCTTTGCAGGTCGACGTATGCTGAAACTTTGAAGCAAACAACTGGGGGAGACAAGCTCTGGTTTCCTGGAAACTTGGAAAGGCACTCCACAGATACCTCTAGTCCGAGCAAAACGTTCGGCTCATCTTCCTATGCTGGAGAACACTAACTCCGTTACACAGCTGCGTCGTACATGTTTGCGCACACATTTACAGGCCCATGTACGTCTTCCGCAAGTAGTCAGTAAGCCAGCCCTTTCCTTCCCCATGAAATTCCTTGATTTTTCCATTCCTCCAAACCTCATTTCCTTCCTCATAAAAAGCAGCCCCTTTGTTAAGTCATCCTACGTAAAGCCGCCCGTGAATCGCCCCATGACTTGCTTTGAAATCAACCTAATATGATTCAGTGATAAGTATTCGAATATTCCCTCCATAGTGTGAATTAAGGGCAAATTAGTTTAAGTGATATAAGTGTTTAAGTCCTCCCCCGTGCGGAGATTTATTGTGTTTATCTAATAGTAATGGAGGTTTCCTTTCTCCCCCCATGTTTGTACTAACTCCTGACCCCTCTTACAGGAGCCATCTTATCCTGTCCAGTCCGCAAATCTATGCCCGACCATTGCATGACTGCCATCCAACTTTGTAACCTTTCCTGGTCGCAGCCTGATTGCCAGAATCCGTTGCCCACACAGAAACCATATTGATTAACTGATTGCCATTACCCTGGAGTTCACCCCTTCCAATGTATTCTTGTCTGTGAATGGATGCATTTTAACATAACAGAGTCATTTGTTATAACAGGGTGTTGTATCTGTGGCCCCTCATATTTACATTTCTTATTTGCAAATTTCTGCAGTATTGATCTATTGTATGTAATTTATGTGTCTGTAAACTGTTGCATTTTTTGGGTCTCGCATATTTGCCCCCATTCTCTGTAAATAAACTCCTTGTAATTGTAAAAGAATTCTAATTCCAAAGGAGACCTTCATTATTTACATAAATCCAGGAAGATTCTAAGGTGAGTTTCCGGCAGTTTTTTCTTTTATTCATAAACTTGGACCCCCCTTGTTACGAAGGCAGTCAATAATAATAAATTGTTCCAATTTTCCCCCAACAGCTAAGTGCAAGTTTGCCAGGTTTAAAAAAAAATAGACTTATAGGAAAAAAAACTAACTGGGTTTAAGAGGAAACTGCCTGAGTTTAGGAAAAAAACTGACAAAGTGAATTGGTTTGTCTATCAGAGCAGGATCGTTAAATAAGGCTGCATCACGAACTGCTACTTATTATCGATGATATCACCTAGAAGCAGATTAAGAGTTTAAGATGTCATGCTAATCCTTGTGTAAAATCATTATAAATTTCCGAACATGCCGGTATCCTAGTTGGCTTCTAGTTTAGATTTCAAGGAAGAGCTTTCCTCCAACCGCATCTGCTTTACGATCCTAACCACTGATTCCTCAAACTGCATGAAATGTAAGGAGATACAAAATAGTTTACTTGATTAGAATAGAGCCTATTGTTTGCAGAAGCTTGCTTAGGAAGTTACAGTAAAGCCTCTGATCCATGTAAATTATCACATAATAGTGAGTGGCCTGAAGAGTTTAGCACTGACTTTACCTTGACTGGGGTGAGGTGGAGTTATTGGCAAACGACCAAAGAATATCATTTTGTCTAAATTGGGTACCACTGGGCTTCACTTCTATATAGCTCGTATATTATCAGTGGCATACAAAGGATTCCGTTACCTACCAAAGACCTTTGGTAAGTGTGGAGAACTTTTTTCCTTATTCTATGAAACCTGTAACTTTTACATCTTAAATTGGTAGTTCTGGTAAGTTGAAATTACTTGCCAGAATCAAGTAGTTTTCAATTTAACGACATATTCTATGTTCTCATAAGAACTCATGTAAACGGACGCAAATTACTAAACCATTTATTTACTGTCACACCATGGTAGGACGGCCACAGACAGAACATTCATTCTTGATGTTGGGGATCCACCTTGTATGATGCCCCGTTGTCCCGTTCCTCTATCGTCTAAAATGACGATCTGTGAAAACACTTTCTCCTGAGGTACGGCAGACGCTGCAGTCCAATTTATAGTTTCGAAAGTTTCAATCTGATGCAACAGTGGCCTCTTCTTTGCAAAACTGGTGTTGTCAGGTGTCATTTGGCGTCTCTAAGGGTGCCAGCCCGGTGTAGAATGTTATCCAGGTCTAAACTACAAAACACCATAACTTTCTTGAACATCCTTTTTTTTTTTTTTTTTAATTTCGGAAATTAAACTTAAGGTATAAGCCAACTTACTTTCATTACTTGCATCGCACTTCAGTTATAATTTGAACAATTTTAAGCAATTACCAAGACTTCTTAAGCTTACTAAAGTCACTCATAAAGTTAACGGATATCATTAGATGCTATAGTCACTTGTAATTTGGGGATAATGGAATTCCAGATACTGTATAAGGGATTTGATTCAGATTATAATATAGTAATTAAAGTGACTTTAACGTTAAGAGTTCCGATCTGGCATTTTATAAGTATGTCCTGTTGATGTAAATCATAGAGTAGAGAGGTATATTTTCCTAAGCTGATTTTACCATAACGAAGCATAATTCGCATGACTGCATAAACAAAGAGACCTTTTCGAAAAAACTTTAGATGAATGAAAATGAAAGCAGAAAACTCGAGGAACAGAAAGAGAGATTAACCTTACGAACACCGGAAACATTTCAGTTGCATTTATTATTCGTTGCGAATCGTTGTGCAACACTTTGCTCGTTCAGTTTTTTTGCAGGGCGCTAACGATAGTCACAAAAGTGCTCGAACACGAAACAGTTCTTTGCGATCTTGTCTCTACATTGTGAAAAGTTGTGTTGTTGAAAGGAGATGAAAATTGATTCACATATGAAATTTCCGTTAATTATTATAATCCAGTTGAATTCTTAGCAAATGAATGTAACGGTTCATTGAAGCCAATAGTCATTTCGATTCAGGCTGTTTGGTATCACTAAATGATGTAGGAAATAAATGATATGCAATACAATACATATATATATATATATATATATATATATATATATATATATATATATATATATATATATATATGTATATGTGTGTGTGTGTGTGTGTGTGTGTGTGTGTGTGTGTGTATGTGTGTGTGTGTGTGACAGAAAGAGAGAGAGTGAGAGAGAGAGAGAGAGAGAGAGAGAGAGAGAGAGAGAGAGAGAGAGAAGTCAAAATCATGAAAATACAAGAGGGAATATAAACAATAACCTTAGAGGGGAAAAGAATTTTGCTTATAAAATGCAGATATGAACGAGCGTTTTGAATATTTATTGAATACTAAGGACAGAAGAGAGTCAGTTCTGAATAATGCAAGAGTTTAGGGGCTAAGCGAATTATTCAAGGATACTTGTGAAGGTGACTTCTGATGGTGTGAAGGAGATAATTAAGACGACGTATAGTGGAAAGACGCTAAGAGTTGATGGAATTACAAGTGAGACACAGCGGTTATGTTGGGAAAGAGTTATTTAATAACTGGTCAAGTTGTGTGTGGGTGAGGAAACCGTTTCATAAGTGAAGGGAAAAGTGTTCCTTTACATAAGGATTAAGTGATAGAGGATATATTAATTAGGATATTTGGAAAGGTTTATGGCGAGATTTCCACGGAGAGTGAGAAAATAACAGCCATAATTATTAAGTGAACATAAGTGTGTTTAGTTTTGTTTTTTTGAAACTGAAGCTGTCAAGCCAGGCACTGCGGCACTTTTGGCCATTGAGCTTAAGGCAGTGAAAAGGGGTTGCAGTGGTAGGACAGTAAGATAAAGTGATCTAGAAAACGAAGGAGATGAAGTACAAGGACCTAATGGTGGCATTGGGAGAAAACCCACAGTTACACAAAGAAGCAAACGTTAGAGAGGTTGGACAGCAAGACTGAAGACAGAATGTTGGAATGGAGGTAAAAGTAAAAGGCTAAATAGTAAGGATGTCTTTGTGGATCAAGTGTTTATGATGAAACCTTTAAGCACGAACTTCGAGAGCAAGGGGAAATAGCTGTAAGTAGCATGAAGATCATTCCCTAAAAGTGACGGATATGCATTGTGAAGGCGCTGTAGAAATAAATGGTGTTAAAGGTATAATTTTAGGAAGGATAAAAAGGTTATAATAGAAGCAAACTGTGTGCTAGAATGTTAGAATACAATGATAATATCCACATTAGAGGTTCGCTAGATATTACGCCTACATAAAATCTGTGACAAAGTCAGTTTAGTTAAAATTTCTAAAGATGCAAAAACTAATTTTTCTTTCACTAGCACCTTTCAACATTGGAGAGGCGATGTTTCAACTTTTATAGATTTTGCTAACGAATTAATGAAAGTAATATTTATTGCTTTATATGCAGATACTTAGACAAGTGGTAGGCATCGTATATCAACAATGAAAATAATGTTAACATATTGAACCCGCCTCAAGTCTCCCTCTTTCTCCGCCGACTTATAGAGCAAATCGGAAAAATACACATAACAAGAGAATTTTTCGGAGCTTTTCTTACACAGACAGAAAAGCTCTGGGTTCTGGCTAGAGACTATAAAATTCGGTTTATCTAATTATCCCAATGTTTAACGTGTAATGTATTCGGGTTTGTTTCAGTAACGGTTAATAATGTTAAAGGATTTAAAGTTTTCTTTCATGATTTTTTCTTTTTGAATTTTTTTGTTATTCTATGCAGAGTAGTAATTTGTTAAATTAGTTTATTTTTGTTTTGTTCCCATAACTTTCCTTGTTGCAACAGCATTTCTTTATGGTAATTCTCTTTCTTGCCATTGGTTGATTTGTATCTATGATTTTTATGATTCTTTAAAGAATGCTTGCCAACAAATCACAACAAGAAGCTACACCAATACCCACACACACACATACACACATACACACACACACACATACACAGTCATGTGCAACCGTTTAGTTTTGCTTTTGGGGTGTGGCTTAATGGGATTTATTATGTAGCATGTGTAATTTCATTTTACCTGACTTGTTGTTTTACTTGCATAATAAACTTTATTTTTTGGTAAGCTGGGTTTTGATTTACAGACTTTAGAAATAGGAACAGACAGAGAGAGAGAGAGAGAGAGAGAGAGAGAGAGAGAGACTTGACTGGAGAGGATGCCAAGTTTACATGGGAAAGAGCAAGAGTTCAAGGTCATCGCTGCCAGATGCTCGAAGGTGAGTGGCCCCGTCCTAAGTATTTCGGGGTTGGGGGAGGAGGGGGGGCAACATATATAATTCCACAGTACGGCGACGAAATAATCCAGAAGTTAAGTATATCTTAGTTTAACCAGACCACTGAGCTGATTAACAGCTCTCCTAGGGCTGGCCCGAAGGATTAGATTTATTTTTACGTGGCTAAGAACCAACTGGTTACCTAGCAACGGGACCTACAGCTTATTGTGGAATCCGAATCACATTATGACGAGAAATGAATTGCTATCACCAGAAATAAATCCCTCTAATTCTTCACTGGCCGCTCGGAGAGTCGAACGCTGGGCCAACAGCGTGCCAGCCGAAAGCTCTACCACCCCTCCAATGAAGAACTGAAATAATCCATAATGTTATGTTTCAAATAACTTCACATATAACTCCCAGAAAAATATAATTTTAATAACAATTAATAATGGGTGTAATGTTGTAATGTCCACAGAATAATTATCAAGTAATATATCCGGTTATGCACTTATAATTAGGACTCTAAGATAAAGAAGTTACGAAATTATTTCTAAAATTCACTAGCAGTCCCATCATCGCAGCATAAAATGCTGGTGATCTTCTCGTACGTTCTGGACTGTTAAAATCTTCGTTGTGCTAACGTTGAAAATTTTACGATCTCAAGTCTGGAAGTGACATATGTCGGGGGATGAGGATTTTAAGGAAATCATTTCTTTCCATTGCGTCAGGAAATTAATTTCATAGAGAGTAAAGATCACTAACATTTATATATATATATTTTTTCACCACACTGGATCACTCAGAGTTCAACTATTTTCTTCTGTTTCCCATAAAAAAAGTTACTTATTTGTTTTTGAGCACTTACCACCTTTCCGTTCTCCGGCGCTGGTTGTCAGTGCTAACACGCTGACCTCCCTCTCCCCAAACCTGAATAAACCCTCCCCCGTAACCCATACCCCAAAGAAACAAAAATAAACAGCAGTGTAAACGCCAACCCTGACTTAAAAGGCGTCTTCCCTTAAAATGTCAGAATTGCGATGCTGTCTTGGATTTATTCATTCCATTGAAAAGAAGGTAATTAGGAATCATGCGCTAATTATATCCCCTCAGTTGTAACAAGGTTACCATGAACGAATGTCGTGAATATGAAACTGTCAGTCGATGGGAATTTTTCAACTTTGATAAATAAATTTTTAGACATGCTCGCCCCAATGCAAAGGCTGTGTTCTTTATCCCTTTGAGACTTAGTGTTCTCGTTTCCCCCTTTTTTTTTAAATAAACTTCCAAATTATTTTAGACTGAATATTTCAGTTTTTAAAACATAAAAAAGTTAAATATACTATTACTTGTGCAAGACTAACTTTTAGCTAAGAAATATAAAAAAAAACTGTTCTTTCACCTTGCCAACTTTTTCGTCATTCCCACAACCCCACCCTTTGTCATTCGAACTAGTTATCAGATTATTTGACTGTCTATTTTTCCTAAGAATTTAAATGAATAAACTCCTACAAAGGGCATCACAAACACTCCAACTGCTTGCTGGGACTGTTCTGCAATTTTCTTCATCTGAAGTTTTGCTAAATTTCACCATTTTCCCTAAGAGTGAGTCTAGCTGTTTTAATAAGCATTGTTGAAAGTGCCTCAGATACGAGTTGTATATTCTTTAATTATTAGTGAAGAATAAATGCTTACTTTGTTCTTCCCTACTAATCTGAAAAATAAATAACTTTGATGAAATAAAAAAAAAAAATCCTTGATTGGTTCAGTGATATTTTATTTTACTGTGGTACTTTAACCTCAAAATTAAGCAACGTTTTTGAAATTGCGTTTTCTGTCACATATTACTTCAAAGAAAATTTTCAATAATCTAATAGTAGCATATACTTGGTTTGGATTATTATCTCGTTTCGTAATTATCAAAAATTAATATAACTTAATATATTTGTGTTAATATGACTCGTAAAAAATGTCCAGTATTTTATATATCAGAAGAATAGAAAGATAGTAATTCAAGATTTTCATCAAATGACAACCATACACATTTTTAAGATATTGAATTCCTATGAAAAATTTTAGCTTAATTTCTAGCTATAACATACTATTGAAAAGATAAGTAATTTACAGGATAACAAATTGGCAAAATAAATTTTAGCCTTGGTGTCTAGTAAATCGATTGTCATGTTTCTAAGCATAGTAGTACTGTTGAAGTATCACGCATTGTCCAGTTACCTGGTAAACAATTGCCCATTTGGTAAGTTATGCTTCTACTCATAATATATGAGTCAATTAAAATCAATCGTCAGGTTTCCAGTTTGCTTATATATATATATATATATATATATATATATATATATATATATATATATATATATATATATATATATATATATATATATATATATATATATATATATATATATATATATATATATATATATATATATATATATATTATTAATATTTTTTTGTGCTGACTTTAAGCTTAGAAATGTATATGAATGCAACAGGAACATAAGACTGCGTTTTGAGAATGCTAAAGATTTCAGATGAAAGATACTCCATTCAAAATAAGATGTCTCTGAAGGACTGTAATGAACGGGCCTTAACATGCGTATGTCCTTGACGTACGGCATCCTCGGAAAAACATATGGATGCAGTCCAGTGCATTAACTCTTTTAGAAAATTTGAAGCTAATCGTACACTTAATTATCACCATTAGTACTTTATGTCACAAGTCATAAGCACGACAAATATTACATATTTTCAGTCTGATCTCTACAAAAATAAGAATTTTGGAGGAAAATTAATTTGACTTGAGTTTTACGTACGAGAATCCCTAGATGAATGCGTGGAAGCCAACCAGTTCATTAACACAAGTAGAAAACTTGAAATGAGCTGTACATTTTATTACTACCTTTACTCTACAGCTGTACGTCATAATTCATAAACACGAGAAATATTGCATGTTTTCAGTCCGAGCTCTCCACCAAAATAGGAATTCTAGAGCAAAAGTCATCTCACCTAAGTGGAAACATTTTTCAAAACCTTCTGTCATTTGCTCGTGATTTAAATGGCAGCTTGACATACTTGCTGATATTTCCTGCATTTTTTTATAA
>NC_089764.1:5987937-6015437 GCF_040412425.1 Macrobrachium rosenbergii | reverse complement strand
TATATATATATATATATATATATATATATATATATATATATATATATATATATATATATCATCATGAAGCTACAAATGTTTAATATCGAAATTCGCAAGATGGCTCAATGGTTTACGTCAACTGGAGTCGCTGAATAGGTTATTCCAATTCATTTATCAATTATATAAATTCCCTTCGTTTGGAGATATACCGAGGTAGCGTGAATTTCGATATTAAGCGACATTTGTAGCTTCATGATTGTATATAAATCACGGTGTGATAAAAAATTTCATATATATATCTGTGTGTGAAGTATGTATGCATGTATTTAGGTTTGTTTCATGAGAGCAAACATCACCGATGATGATGAAAAGCGACCAATTCATATGACAAACAGGAGATTACTTTTCGTTCCTCTGTTTTCTATTTATTTTCCGCCCTGCAAAACCCGTTCCATTTCTGATGAAAATTCCTGACTTCAAAGAGACTGATGTGGAACAGTGATGGCTTTTATTCTCTTGTGCTGTCTATTGTATTTTGTGTCTTGTTTTCCGTGATCGAGAGCAACCAAAAAGACCCACGTACTAAAATCATCAAGCAAAATGTGTAGTTGGGGATATTTTCCTTAGTTTACCGTTCTACTTATTGGCTGCAGATTGTGTTTCTAATATAGAGTACATATTTTTTTTGTATGCGACTACTGGGTGGCCCTAAAAGTACAAGCGATATGAACGAAATATTTCTCACAGACATTGAAAAACGTGTTCATATTGATAGGAGACTGCATATAGGCATTCATTTTAACGATAAAACAGTTGCAACAGTCGCCCACGCAGACACAAACGTAAACGCGCGCAGGCACACACACACACATTCACGCACACACACAAACACATACACATATATATATATATATATATATATATATATATATATATATATATATATATATATATATATATATATATATATATATATAGAGAGAGAGAGAGAGAGAGAGAGAGAGAGAGAGAGAGAGAGAGAGAGAGATGTGCGATGAGAGAAGTTGGTCGTTGATGGAGAGAGGAAAGCAAACTGGGCTAATTTTGCCTTGCTGTGTTTTTAGAGACAGTAATTCCAAGTACCATATGTATATATATATATATATATATATATATATATATATATATATATATATATATATATATATATATATATATATATATATATATATATATATATATTATAAATTTTACACCACATACTATAATCCAAGAGTCCATAGTAGTTGCTTGTCCCAAGACCCATGTCCCTTTCCTCTGCTTTTGCTAGTTCTTAATTGTTATTTTTCCAGGAATTCCGGACACTTCCTCCTTGAGACACGCCACATCCGTGGACCAAGGGCTTATAGGATGAATAACATCCAAAAATTGGCCGAGAGAAGGCAGGTGACTCTCAGACTCCAAGCAGACAAGACCTCTGACCTGCTAAGTCCTGAATCTCGGGCCGGATCTTTTGGTGCTTTGGCACAAACTGGTAGTGGGTCACAAGGGACCTGGACAACAAGCAGTCCCTTCATTTGTTAATGGAAGACAGTGGATCGTCTAGCAACTTTGTAAAAGTGCACTTGCAATCTGGATTGCCCAGTAAGTCTGAAATTAGCAATTAAGTACCAGCATACTGTTTCCTTCACTATATGCCTCATTTCCTTTTTCACATAATTCGTCTCCCAAAGTAAATCCTTCGCTGAAGAAAGGCAATACTAGTGTGTGTGTTTGTGTGTGTGTGTGTTTTCCTTATAAGAATGAAGTTTATTGATGAAATAATCCCTTGCTCAGTGGTATAAAGTTAACCACTCCTCCGTTCTGATAGATTATTGCAAGTGAGAGAATCTTTCATGCACTAATCCTTATCTGGGAAATCTATTTCCAGAGATGTGCTATCTTGTCCCCTCTTGTTTCTGCCACCGACCTACCTGTGAGAAGTTGCCTCAGAAGATAGTTAATTCAACCTTGCTACAAGCAGGCCAGCTGCTTCTTCAACTGTTTACAAGATAGTAAACTATCCACGAGCAAAGGGTTCCCGTTTGTGTTACTAATGTGTAAATATTTCCTTTCTTTCTGAAGGCCAGTAACTGTAAATTTGTCTTGACATCCCCAGACAAATAGTTAACAATGACGGCCTTGCCAAAAATCTTCTGTCAATTAGTAAAATTACCTTTGCTAATAACAGACTGTGGAGGTAATCGAACTTGGAAAATAATCTGTATTAATTACAAATTAACAACTCAGAGGGCTTAAATAAAGGTTGGACAGAAAATAGAAAGAGATGACACGTAAGAAAATATCAGGATTATACTATTATAATTGTGTTAGGTAACGAATAGTGAATAACTAATGCTTAAACAGTGATTTTTTTATAATATAAGCAAAGCAGAGTGAACGCCAATCCTTGCCTTGTTTTTGGCGCTACAAGTGAACAGCACTTAATCTCTCTCGAGCATAGTGAATGCTTTATGTAGTCAGAGCAGAGCTTTGTGTTGGTAGAGTCAGTTGAGAGTTAGGCACTCTAGAAGGGCTACACATTAAAAGTATTATTGCATGTGTTAGAAGTAAGAAGTTAGCGAGTGTTATTTGAAAACAGTTTACATCGGGAAAAGAAACGCACTTTTCCTGCTTGTGAAGTGCATTTTGAAATCACTTGAAAATTCGCCTTTGGCTAAGAGTACAACTTCTGGCAACTTAGTTCGCCTCGCTTCGGCTGGGTCCCACCAACACTCACTCATAGTGATCAGCTGTTTCAGAACGAGTCTTGCTGTAATATTCTTGGTAAAGTATAATAATTATCTGTACTTTGAAAGAATCATTCACACTCACATATATGTAGGAATCATTCCATCAGAAAAAGTAAGTGTTTTCTTTCGTATCTTGTAGAGTAACGAAGAGCGTGTGTGGGAGTCCGCCATCTAGGTTTTTCGTCCGAGTGACATCATGGAGGCCATCTTGAATTGAGGTTGTTTACAAACATAGCCACGTGTTTTTTTTATTTACAATCCACTCGCTCTCGTGATCTTGAGTTGTCTTTTCCAGTCACTGTCGTTTATTGACTACGCCGACATGTATCTTTCCATGTTTTTTCACACATACCTAATGCAAATTTCTCATATTAAATTTAAAATCTTTTACAAATTAATTAGAGTAACAGTAACCAGAACAAACCTTTTACTCAATCACTGAGAACGGAGTCCCTTTGATTTAGTTAAAGATAATGAGTCATCCTTATACTATATAACCTTCTCAGTCAGGAGAGAGAGAGAGAGAGAGAGAGATTCAGTTACCTTTACCTGCATGCTATTTTACCCAAATTAATAAGAGGCATGGTTTGTTAGATATTATTGAAGGAAAATCTGTTGCTTTACAAAGCCGAGTTAAACAAATCAAACCCAAGGGTATACATTACATTCAATCCCTGGGTAGCCCTTGTATTCCTCAGCATATATTCATTTTTCCTTTGACTCATGTTACAGGAAGTGCTGTTACTTGTACGACATGTGCTTAACCTACTTGTATAATTTTCACACACTTTCCATTAAGCGCTTTAGGTAACGGAGTGAGTGCTCAAACCGTTTCTTAAAAAGGAGAAAAAAAAACCCCAAACCTCTGCATCGCAGAATAATTTTGGGTATAAGTAAAAAATTAATAACAGTCAGGTAAACCGTCTCGCACGAGTGGGTACTTTCAAGACTTACGTTAACGTAATAAATTGCACATGGAGTGTACATCCAAGTCTTCCTCCCTCCGCATGAAAGGAAGCAGCATTACTAGTGCCTAGGAACTAGTTGCTCACAAGTGCCAACTAAAGGGATTCCCTTTTCACAGTGCCACTAATCTAGTTCACTGCCAAAGAGTAACCCACCTGAAGTGTCTTACCTTTTCTTTTTCTCTTACTCATCGCTTGTGCTCTGCTTCATGTGGAGTGCCATTTCATTTCGTGCAATTGGTTTTTACGACTATCAGTGTCGTTCTTTGGAACCTCTGGCACCCCAGTGCCACCAAGAAAAGTCCTGTGTTAATATACAAACCTCACCTGCATACTGAGACACAGAGTGCCAACAATAGCGTGTCCACCCATTAGGATTTTGCTAACCAAGGACTGCTCCATTAGTGTGACCTTTGAACAGCACACTCAGCCACAATTCCACCTTATTGGAAGGTGCCATTCCAGTGAAGTGTCACCAAGTTAAGGGACGCTCCCCTCAAAACAACTCTTATTCCCAGGCTATTTTAATACACCCTAACCTATCAGACCCATGTTGGCTGAAAGTTACCAAACTTTCCTGAATCTAGGAAAGGCGGGTTTCACAGGAAGAGAGCTCACCAAGTGAGCACAGGAACAGTTAGATGTCTCACTCCAAAGAGATAAACAGGAAAGAGAGGAGCAAAGGCAGTATGAAATAGCAAAAGAAGAAAGAGAGAGGAAGGAGAAAGAAGCAAAAGAAGATAGAGTAAGGAAGGAAAAAGAAGAGCAAAGGAAGTATGAATTGGAAAAAGAAGAAAGAGAGGGAAAGGAGAGAGAAGAACAAAGGAAGGAAAGAGAAGAGCAAAGGAAGTACGAAGAAGGCAGAGAAGAAAAAGAGAGTACAGACAGAGAACAATGAAGGAATCATGAGCTAGCTCTAAAGGAATGGAGATCGAACTTGAGAAAGCCCAACAAGACAGTCCCACAGATATGGCCCAGCAACAAACCATTACCCGACACCTGCCATGCATAATCCTCCTATACCTAGTATCAGTTCACTGGTACTGGACTGACAACGAGCCAGAGGCATGGCTGAAGGAGGTAGAGGTGCTCTTTAGAAACTACACTACCACCAAGACGGAGAGGGCCTTGCTTCTCTCTAAACATGAGGAAGGTAAAGCCAAGGCCACCCTCCACTCGCTGACTAGATGACAGCTATTATGTGTGTATGTATGGGGTAAGGCAGGTGTTGAGCTGGTGATGAGTGGAGATTGTGTGTACAAGAGAAAACATAGATGTAGTTTGGAGGGTAATAACTAAGGCTTATGAAATTACACCAGAGAATGGAGACAGAGGTTTAGGGGCCTCCTGAAAGAAATTGGTCAGACCTGGGCTGAATGGGCCTATCACAAGACCTGAGCTGGTCAGGGCGGGCTTGACTCCATGATGTGCATTGAGTTCGAGGACCCGTTTAACCGGATGATGCTGGAAGATTCCTTCCAGTGTGCTCCTGGGTCCCTTGCTGTGTACCTCAACAACAATCAACCCAAAACACTCATGGAAGGCTGTCAAATGGCTGATGATTGGGAAACCTATAACCCATCTCCCAGCACATCTCACCGGCACATAGTGCCACCTGGACATCTCTCAGGGCCAGCTTGCCCAAAGAACGGACTCCCTTCCAAACCTTCAGTATGTAACCACTACCATGAAAAGGGACATTCAGAGACTGAGTGCTACTTTCAAAAGGGGAGCTATCAAGAAGCACCCCTCTATGCAGTTCAAGCCCCTAACTGGCGACTCTCCCTCCAGTAATAAGCAATCCTCTCCACCCACAGTCACCATAGGCAAGCAAGCCCATCCAAAAGGCCCCTGCAAAGTCTGTGGTGATCCTGCACATTTTAGTGCTGGATATGCTGCCTGCCCAAAGCATGGTACCACTATCAAGCACGTCAACTTGATCAGTGCCACACCTGCCTTGGCATGGTTGTCTGACATTCCTCACCATGAGAGGGTGGAGACTCAGACCACCTCAGTGGCACCCCTTGATGACTCTAGCTTGCAGGCTGATCTGCTAGCTATGGTGGACATTGCATCAGACATCTGTTTGATTGACCAGTCCCTAGTTCCAGCCAGTACTACTGTAGACGAAAAGACTTGTTGGAAGATGACTTGGGTAGAGGGTTTTACTAAGTCAATTCCCACAATCGCTCTCCAGGTCACAACAGCTTGGGTACTCAACCTCACCGCATTGGTGCAGTGAGTAAAATTGAACATTTAGTTTAGCTTCCATTGGGAAGAGACCTTCTCTGGGGATGTCCTCTACCAGCTCCCCTCCATTGCCTGGCTACCTCCACATTGGAGGCATTGACTGTAGCATGACCTGGCAAGAGTACAACCATGTTGGAGGGTGTGCCATCATCAACAGAATCACCTCCTGCCTGCCGAGTTGGTCAATGGAAGGGGCACTCCCGGTGCAAACCAGAAAGGACGTCCACCAACAACTTCCTCCCTCACAGCAAAAGGAAGCTAGCAAGACACAGTACCACTGTAAGATGGGCAAAATGAAAGGGCACTCCACGAATTAGTCAGGATGCCCCAGCAAGCACAGTGCTCTGACCTCCCCCCTGGCACAGGAATCTCTGTTTCAGCTCGACTCAGGCTCACCCAGGGGCTTTACATCCCCGGGTTCCTCGTAGAGAACACCAAACCAAACATCTCTGCCAGTGCCACTTGAGTGCTCTGAACAGTGCCAAACTCTGTCCCCATGGACATTGAGGAATTACAGGAATTGAACCCTGTGCCTTCCCCTGACTTGGTGTCAGTGCCAGTGCCAGATCACACCCAACTCAACTGAGTTGGTCATCACCAATTGTGAGCCTCCAGCACCTGATAATCCTTCTTCCTCATCACCTCCATCCTCAGAGGATGAACCTCTGGCAGACCCTACAGTTACATTTTCTCTGGTCGACCAGGAACTGTCCTGCTGGGACACAGAAGCTATCACTGTCCTTGTCTCGGTTGGCACAGCAGCTGGAGTAGGGAGCTTCCCAGTAGCCTCTAGGGTTACCCCTGACTTCGCCCCGACGACACCTCTGGCCTTTCCCCAGAGTTGGTGCCTTCATCACCTCCTAGGACTGTCGTAGATAGACCTTGGAGAACCTAAAGAAGAAGAAAAAGGGGCGGAAGAGATCCAATTAGCCTACTAGAGTCACAAGCTCTCCATGGCACTCGTTGTCCATTGAGGCACAATTCCGTTACATCACAGAGTGATCCTGGCCCATACCCAGAGAAGGTAGCCTGAGTGACTTCTGATTAAGTAAACCCATACATAACATCCTAGACAAGATCATGTAAAATACTGATAGCAACCTTGTAATTGTAATCGAAAGAATTTTGTTAATAGTGAAATGATAAAGTATTGTCCATATATTAAAACTAGTAAGCTCCTAGCACTCTTGGCACAATGCCTCATTTAGTAAAGCATAGCAGGCACCCCAAAATCCAGAGGATGTTGCTTGGGTACCTCTCTCATGGGTTCTATTACCAAATCCAATAAAATATATTGAGTTAGAATGGTCCTCTAGCCTTGCAAGCTTAGGGACCTCTCCTAGCCACTCATACATGGTGTTACGCCCATTAACCCTTCAGGTTGCTTATTCTTTAATACGTTTGTGTATGTAATAGCATAAGAACTTTGTGATTTGTCATAATACAGCATTGCAGTTAGATCACTGTCAGATTGGTGCTGCATCAACCTGGTGATGTGTCATATGAAAAATAATGAGAAATAGTACATTTAAAACTATTGTCAGAGACAGATAACTAAATATCCATAGACACCTTTGAGTAATGTTAGGAATTTTAAGTTAAGTGAACTAGTAAAGCCACCTTCCCCCTAGCAGTTAGGTGTATCCTCATAATTTTGCTATATGGCATAGAAAGGATCTAGTAATGGGACGGAAGGAAAGCAAAGTCATAGAGGCTGATGGCTATTGTTAGTGCAGACCTTCACACCCAAAAGGAAGTGGAAGGCCTGTTTAAAGGGGGAACTGTTATAAATATTACACCACCAACGCCTCTATTCTAAGAATCAATTGAGATGGATTCTCCTTCAGTACGATAGCTAATACCAGGGGTGAGTGATAGGGCCATAGACCATCTTACAAGTGGGGCATTTTTGGGTGTAGTTTCAAAAAAGGTCAAGCTAGTAGTAAGATTAAGTGATTCATTGAGTTGCTGCATATCCTTGTCCCAAGACCCATATCCCTGTGCTCAGCTTTTGCTGGTTCTTAATTGTTTTTCCAGGAATGATGGACGCTCTCTCCTTGGGATACGCCATTTCCGTGGCTCAAGGGTTTATAGGATGAACAACATCCAAAAATCGACCGAAAGAA
Source organism: Macrobrachium rosenbergii (assembly GCF_040412425.1). Lineage (NCBI taxonomy): Eukaryota > Metazoa > Arthropoda > Malacostraca > Decapoda > Palaemonidae > Macrobrachium > Macrobrachium rosenbergii. The sequence goes on along the minus strand of NC_089764.1, from coordinate 6,007,343 downwards.
GGGTGCATTGCCACAAACTGGTAGTGGGTCACAAGCGGCCTGGACTACAAGCAGTCCTTTCATTTGTTAATGGAAGACAGTGGATCATCTAGCTACTTTGAAAAAGTGCAGTTGCAATCTGGATTGCCCAGTAAGTCTGAAATTAGCAATTGAGTACCAGTATACTGTTTCTCTCACTAAATCCTTCATTTCCTGTTTCACATAATTCGTCTCCCAAAGTAAATCCCTTCCTGATACCAAGTCAATACTAGTGTGTGTATTCCCCATATGAATTAAGTTTACTGATGAAAAAATCTTTTGCTCCGTGACATAGAGTTAATCATCCCTCCATTCTGATGGATTATTTAAAGTGAGAGAATCTTTCATGCATGAATCCTTATCTGGCAAATCTATCTCCGGAGATGTGCTATCTTGTCCCCTCTTGTTTCTACCACCAACCTACCTGTGAGAAGTTGCCTTAGAAGACAATAAATTCAACCTTGCTAAAAGCAAGCCACCTGCTTCTGCAACTGTTTGCAAGATAGTAAACTGTGTATTCATGAGCCAAGGGTTCCAGTTTGTGTTACTAATATGTAAATATTTCTCTTCTTTCCGAAAGCCTGTAAATTTGTCGTAATTTTAGTGTTTCATTTGTCTTCCTGGATTGCATACAAGTCATGATTTATTTCCCCTACTTGAACTGTGTGAAATAAAGTAGTTTATTGTACTTGCGGCTTTCATGGTGACCTTAATTTTGTTCTAGATGTAACTTTAAGGTAAGGTATCTTGTATGTTGCATTTTATTAAATATTTGATTCTGGGCAAGTAGACCTTGAGGCCCAATTCATATTTAATATTCATTACATTTGCCTTCCATAGGATATATATATATATATATATATATATATATATATATATATATATATATATATATATATATATATATATATATATATATATATATATATATGTATATATATATATATATATATATATATATATATATATATATATATATATATATATATATATATATATATATATATATATATATATATATATATATATATATATATATATATATATATATATATATATATATATATATATATATATATATATATATATATATATATATATATATATATATATATATATATATATATATATATATATATATATATATATATATATATATATATATATATATATATATATATATATATATATATATATATATATATATATATATATATATATATATATATATATATATATATATATATATATATGTGTGTGTGTGTGTGTGTGTGTGTGTGTGTGTGTATGTGTTAACCAGACCACATTTAAACTGGATGGTATCTAGTGGAGATATTTATTCAAGAAAAGTTACAGCTTTCTAGGACTAACAGTCCTCATTGTCAAGTATCTGTAAAATGACCAGACACGTAGTCCAGCTGTATTCATAAGTGTGGGGAGCAGATTAAAGCCTTTGTTTGTCCATGTATAAATACAGCTGGACTCTGTATCCGGCCATTCTACAGATACTTGACAATGAGGATTGTTAGTCCTGGAAAGCTTGTAACTTTCGTCAGTAAATATCTCCACTAGACACCATCCATTTTTAATGAGCTCCTGTTAGTATCTGTAATAATGCACAGAACAGTTGTCTAAGTGATGAAGTAATATATTTATATATATATATATATATATATATATATATATATATATATATATATATATATATATATATATATATATATATATATATATATATATATATATATATATATATATATATATATATATATATATAACTGAATTATGAAAATATGGAATGTGATGAATATATAAATAAAGACAAAATCCACAAAGGAAAGAGAAACAATTGAGTGCTGCGAGGCCTTTGACTTAAGTTGAAAGGCCTTGCAGCACTCCAATGTTTCTCTTTCCTTCGTGGAGTTTGTCTTTATATATGTATGTATATATATATATATATATATATATATATATATATATATATATATATATATATATATATATATATATATATATATATATATATACATATACATATACATATAGTGGGTTTTAGAAATTATAGCCCCCTCCACAGAACAAATGGAAAGTTATGAAGTTTTCTGTCATAGCCTATCCCCAAGTACATTATTTTAAGTTTCTATTAAGCTATTTTTCATTTTACTTTTACATTTCTAGTATTTCAGACTGAGTGCCGAAGTTAGTTAGAGGCCAGGGATGCTGCCGCATCCTTCATTTCATGCCCCTGGATAGCTAAATACATTAAAAGAGATGAATCCTTTGTTAGAAGAAACTGGAACAAAAATCCATATGACAGTCATTGCGAAAAGAGTGAGAATCTTGGAAGGCCTGAAGTCCTTTCTCAGGAGTCAAAAAGACATCATAGCTGAGGCAGTGGGTTAACCAAGAAAGTCTTTACGTAAATTGGGTGCTTGAACTAGAAACAAAAAGGGGAAAGAAGAGAAGTTATAGTGCTGCATATCGTGAGTTGAAAAAATGTGGTATCAAGCCATTTCATGTTATCAGCAAGCCCAACATTACTCAACAACAGAGAGAAGACCGTGCATGGTTTTGTGGTTCATTTCTTAAAGATTAGGATGAAGCTGACTTTCCCCATGTTGCCGCATCAGATGAATTCTTCATTTACACAGTCAGGAAGCCAAATCATAAAAATGACATCATTTGGGCTGCAAAGTTGGATGATATCAGCGATGACGTGCGCTATCACCAAGTTGTGAAATTTCCTGAATGTTTGTGAATTTTTCTCTATTTCACAGCCAAACAGTTAAGGTGGATCATCAAAGAAAAAGAATGGCAAATACTTCAGAGAAACTGTGCTTACTGGTGGAGTATTTCCTTTCCTCAAAGATCCTGAAAATGTGTTATCTGTTGAAGAAGTCACATTTTTGTATGATGAGGCACCATGTTTCAAGGCTCTTCAGACACAGGAGCTGCTTCGAAACAGTGATATCGATTTCTTCTCGTCAAGTGAATTTCAGGTAGTTCCCTGACCTTAATGAGTGTGAAAACATTGGTGGTATCATAAAGGATCGTGTTGAAGCGTGCACAGTGAACTATGATGGTACACCAAGCCTCAACGACCTGCGAAGAGAGGTGACCGAATTGCTCAGGGAAATGGAGTTTGGGTCTCAACTCTTTTTCAATTTGCTGAAATCATACCCCTCAAGAATGCTGGCTGAGGTACAGGCAAATGGAGGCCACACAAAATATTAAATACTCAGAAAGACAATTAAATAAATACCTGTTCTGAATTACTTTTGTTTTTGTCCATATCAATTTTAGTTTATGCTGTAGAGGGGCTTCTCATTTCGAAACACCCTGTATATATATATATATATATATATATATATATATATATATATATATATATATATATATATATATATATATATATATATATATATATATATATATATATGTTACAGTCAACACGATATCCACTGAAATTTCAGTCATCATAACCGTAATGCACTTAGGGACGTTTGATATATATATATATATATATATATATATATATATATATATATATATATATATATATATATATATATATATATATATATATATATATATATATATATATATATATATACTTGTTTTAGATTCTTGTCTGTGATTTTCTCGTTTCCAGCATCAGTGATTTCATTTTACTCTATAAATATCGAAACTACAGAACTTGGGTACTAAATAATACTTGCAAAAATTAGGTAGGATTATAAAATATACATTTGCCAACTTTCACCGTTTTCCGATGCTTTAATAAAAAGGTGTTGCCGAAAAACTGTTTCGTCGGCTCTGAATCCTTTAGTAGAAAATGTTGCCTACATGAAATGGATGAGGTATTGGATCAAACCGTTCATAGGAACTTGGTTGCATGTGCATGATAAATATAGGGAGTGGATGTTAAACCTCATCTGTATAAGATCATGAAGCTCTTGGAAGATAAGCAAATAATAAAATGTTAATAATAGCTAAGATTGTGATATTATTGTTAATGATATTGTGTTTCTGGCTGTCCTTCATTTAACTATTATTTCTTCTTCTTCCATGCAAAAATAGCAGTAGTTGTCGTTGTTTGTATCAATTGATTTTGAAATAAAATTATATATATATATATATATATATATATATATATATATATATATATATATATATATATATATATATATATATATATATATATATATATATATATATATATATATGATATATATTGTATATATATATATATATAATTTTTTCATATACAAATCAAAATCAAACGTCCACAAACAACAACGACAACTACTGCTATTTTTTTGCATGGAAGAAGAAGAAATAATAGTTGAAATGAAGGATCCATTAAGTCGAACAGCCAGAAACACAATATCATTAACAAGAATATCACAATCTTAGCTATTATTAACATTTTATTATTTGCTTATCTTTGGAGAGCTTCACTGATCTTATACAGATGAGGTTTAACATCCACTTATATATTTATCATGCACATGCAACCAAGTTCCTATGAAACGTCCGTTTGATCCAATACCTCATCCATTTGGAAATAATAGGCAACATTTTCTAAGGGGAAGGAGTTGAGAATAAGACGAAACAGTTTTTCGGCAACACCTTTTATTAAGGACTACATCGGAAAACGGTGAAAGTTGGCAAATGGATATTTTATAATCCTACCTAATTTTGCAAGTATTATTTAGTTGACCAAATTCTGTAGTTTTGATATTTATAGAGTAAAATGAAATCACTGATGCTGGAAACGAGAAAATCACAGACTAGAATCCTAAAACAATTCTTGACATAAACAATATGACATCATGAGGCTCCACCCATCTACCAGGTAGGCAGTAAGTCACTAATAGTTGAAAGGATATGCTTACACAGTCTAGGCTTCAACAAATTCGATAATGGCCAGCAGGGTATGGAATTGTCCCCGTGGTTGCAAGACTGCATTTGTGCTACGGCTTGCCACTTTGTATACAAGTGAGAAGACCCGTGGCAAGGTTTACTATAACATCAATAGGTAATTATTTCTATAGTGGGTAATAGTTACTTGGCCACTCCAGAAGTGTGGGCAGGAGCTGTTAGACAATCCCGTCATTTTGGAGGAGTACTGGAAGCCGGACAATATCCATGAGAACGTGGAACCAGTCATCGTTGACATCACTAGCGACGATGAGGACAGGGATGATGACCTCTTCCTCGAGTAGACGATGAGGACATTTTGTAAATAAATTATGTATAGTGTTAGGCGTTTTATTTGTACATCTAAAACATATTTGTTAAAAATCAGCTGCAGGAAGAAACAAAAGAACTATAACAATAGTTCCTCATTCAAACTGATTTCAATATATTTTCCTTTCCATGGTAATTCATCAATATAAATCGCATAAATTTTAAATTTTAACCGCAGGCCACACATTCATGGCTGCCGATGGTAAATATATTGAAAGTCCCTGAGGAGACAAAGATATATACGATTATGAAGACCTGAAAATGGTATTCAAAACTTCTCATTTACTAGAAACGTATAACAAGAAGGATTTCTTTTATGAATAATAAATAAAAAACAAGGTAAGAAAAAAACAGACAATGGGTTACTTAACGTCAAATAAAACAATGGCGTTTCATTACAAGACAACTTTCAGCATGGATAACAATTAAAGGAAAAACTGAGGAACTATCAAGTGAACTTTCATTTGAAGACTCTGGATAATTCTCCCAGGGTTTATCTTCTGAAGAAGAAAAACATTGCTGTAAATGCCTAAACCAGAAGGGATTCTGGATAAATATGTCCGAAATCTGGAGCGTAAAACAAAAGTCATATTGTTATTTTGTGTTTTTCCTTGAGATGAAAATAGATGCATGAATTTCTAAAAAATGAGCTATAAACTGGTTCATTTTGGAGGAATTTCAGTTTTGAAACTGAATTTTTTAGTAATAAAAACAATGCCAATATCAAGAAAAACTGGGATGAATTCTATAAAATAACTGCTATCAAACTGACTTTTATTTTTTATTTCAAAGTCATTCCATTTTTTTTTCTCACCATCCATTGTCCCATATCTCCATTTTGTTCAATAAATAATAAATATTCTTTACCAGAGTCCAATATTTTGTTTTAATTCAAGAGCCTTTACCTTTAAATGCCAGATATTAAATTTTGTCAAAACATGAGAAAATACACATCACGTAATTATCTAATAACATAGTAGCTTTTTCAGAGCTGAACGCATCATGTTCCACACTAGACAAAGTTTTTTCAGGACATTATCTTAAAAATTTGAAATTTTCAATAAAATTCTGTAACTTTTTCTCCTTACAATATGCAGATAAAATTAGCAAAGATCTTCGATGAATCAAACCTTTATCATTGATTTTTCTCAAAGAAGATTTTGGAGTTGATGAGCTGCTCTTTTGGGGCAGAGCTCTCTGCATGTTGTTTGGCCCAGCGTTCGACTTTCCGACCGGCCAGTGAAGAATTAGAGTAATTTATTTCTGGTGATAGAAATTCATTTCTCGTCATAATGCGTTTCGGATTCCACAATAAGCTCTAGGTCCCGTTGCTAAGTAACCAGTTGGTTCTTAGCCACGTAAAATAAATCTAATCCTTCGGGCCAGCCCTAGGAGAGCTGTTAATCAGCTCAGTGGTCTGGTTAAACTAAGATATACTTACTTTCTTTTCGATGCCAGAAGTTGTCGCAAACGTTGAAATCTTTTTTCAGTGTTTTCTGCTGCTCTGTAAATTAGCTTTTATTTCATAGATTTAATAGGATATTAGATGTACATAGTCTTCCATAGGCCTTCAGCAACTATTTCTTTCTCCTTGTACTCTGAATTCTGAGTTCCTGGCTAAACGAACCTGGGAGTCTATTTCGTCCTGACAGCTGCTAATATGTCAGCTTAAAAAAAAAGTCAATTTTTTTTTTAATATGTTTCTTATTTATTTTATTTTTATTAAAATTTATAACAACAAGAAAAGTTAAATTTGGTTTTGTTCGAGTGCAGTCAAGTATCTCCAGTAATTTTACTACATGCTGATCGTCTCTAAATACTATAGCTGCCGTGGCTAGCAATAAGAAAGGTGCACAATGTGCGCTCTCTATTGTCGCCAGAAGAGGCTACAACTGCAACTGCTTTAGATCCATATCCTTTTGCAAATGACAGAGCAAAATAAAAATAAAAATAAACGATTAAAATAAATTAAATAAAATAAAAAAAAAAAAAAAAAAAAATAAATAATATATATATATATATATATATATATATATATATATATATATATATATATATATATATATATATATATATGTAATGCAACTAAACAAATTAAAAATAAACAAATAAAAAAGCAAGTAAATGAAAATAAATAAGATACATAAAAATAATAGACGAAAATAAACAAATAAATAAACGTAATAAGTAAATAAAATAAATTATAATAAATAAAAATTAAAAAATAAAATAAAAAATATAAAAATAAAAAAAATAAAAAATATAAAAGTAAAAAATAAAAAAAAATTTATAAATAAACACAAAATAAATAAATAAAAATTAGTCTATTCATCTTAAAATCGCACCTGTGGGATAATTAATTTAATAGGTTATCACCATTACTCTCAGAAAATATATGAATTCTATTTATCTCATAGAGTGGAAAAATTAAGTTTTAGTTGTTTACCTAGGCGCTATTGTGTTGCTGTTTGATGAACACAGTTCATTTTCACCTTATTCCAGTTAACATGCATGGCCCAATCGATGTTTATCAATTGCACATTGACTCATGGATTTTATGTTTTGCTTGTGTATGAGAAAACCTTTCGTTTTCCTGAAAAATGTTTACAAGCATTGACTAAATTTTAATGGAGTCTAAATTATTTTTCACTAGGATATAGTCGTACTCGCGATATAAAACAAATATAAAAGAAATATTTTGGAATCATAATACATCTTTGGTTTACAAATTTAGCTGTTATTTTTGTCTCGACATAAAAAAATTTATTCTTCTCCCTTTTGGTTTTGAAAATATGCGCATGTTTTGAGCCTTTTGATGTACCAAAATGGGAAAAATTCAAATTCTGGGGAGAATATGACAAATATTTCCGTATACATTACAGTTCTACCCTACCATACCTAAATATACTTGTATGTGATTTCGATATCCCCTTCGCTAGGTTTTTTTTTTTTTTTGCCCAGGTTTTTCTTGTCCTTTAGGAAGCGAATCTTTGTTTTTATCATAAAGCGCTTTCTCTTTTCTTACTTATGTACAATTTAGTCATTATAAGTGATTTTTGTCTTCATTTTAATGCGTCATTAATTTTTTTTTTTTTTTTTTTTTTTTTTGAATAAGTTAGTAATTACAAGTAAGTTCTCGATACTATTCATGATAAAATGACTTTCGCGGTAAACTCACATCATGATGTCTAACGATTAAGTTCTCGATACTATTCAAAAAAGTGATAAAATGACTTTCGCATACTTTTCCCGATAAACTTTTAAGAAAAGTCATGATGTCAAGACTTTAACGATTAAAGCTGCTGCTCAAGGACTTCGATCGAATAATATGGTAAAAAAAAGTGCATCACTATATAGTATATATATATTTTTTTTATATATACATCCTTAGCGATATATATTATCATACTTTTCCCGATAACGTAATTTTAAGAAAAGTCATATATATAAGACTATATATATATATATATATATATATATATATATATATATATATATATATATATATATATATATATATATATATATATATATATATATATATATATATATATATATATATATATATATATATATATATATATATATATATATATATATATATATATATATATATATATATATATATATATATATATATATATATATATATATATATATATATACATATATACATATATATATATATATATATATATATATATATATATATATATATATATATATATATATATATATATATATATATATATATATATATATATATATATATATGTGTGTGTGTGTGTGTGTGTGTGTGTGTGTGTGTGTGTGTGTGTGTGTGTGTGTTGCTTTTTAAAAGCGACTTGATCACACAATCGTTATTATTGAAAATTCTTAAAGTTCGACCAAATCCTTTACCTTCATCAATAAATGTCCCGGATTCGATTCCCGAGTGAGACAGAACGCTGAAGTTCATAGATTATGAACATATAAGCTACGACCCTACTTTTTCGACATTCGATCAGAATGCGTTGATTCTCTTATCATGTTCAACATTTAATTCAAACATTTGAATATATTTTGTTTCATTTTCAAGTTTCATTCAGTTCATTCTAGTTTCTGGAGCGCATTTCTATCTATATATATATTATATAGCATATTGTTATTTAGATATCTTGATGATAACGGTGCTCAAGACTGATAAAGAAACTATCAGCAAGAATGCTAATGAAATAAATCAAAACAATTTAGCTAATTTAATGTAGAAACGCACAATTACAGACGACAATAAATGAATAGAAAATGAGCAAATCAAGTGTCCGACGAACAACAAGTCAATTTTGGTTAGCTCACGGAGGAGGCCTTTAGGGTTCATGAAACAACAGGTTGTTCTGATTCTATACGGAGAGCTTAATGTCTGTTGGCTGTCGATATACGTCAGATGGCCCTCTGGTGATTCAGTAATGAGCTCTGGGACTCAATTGCGCTGACGGGGAGAGGCGGTGAGATGATGCATTTAATTCAGGCACCAGATCATGAAAAAGATTTTATTAGTATAATTTTTAATTATTATTCAGAATGAATAAGCCTTCTTATTTGGTATTCAGTCAATATAAAGATATAAGCATGAAATGTCCATTTGTGAGAAACGTGCTAATTAGAGCAAGCAGAATAACCAGTAAACGAAAAATATTGGCTATCTCATTCATCAGACATATGTTAACGGCTATAAAGATGATCATTAACTACAGCTTTCAATGGTTTTGGGTAGAAAAATATGCATTATCATTGAAATTAAGTCCATTTTGTATAATTAGCAATTTTAAAATTAACGTAATTTTTTTAAATAGCTTTTTCGTCAAGTCCTAATTAGAGCAAACCAAGTTCTAGAAAATGTTTTCTTGGTTTACTGAGTGACCGCTGCTCTTAAGTTCGACTGAAAACACTTGTTAACGACCAACTGCGGTGCTGGAAGGGTCTCGGCTGTACCCGTCAAGAACCAAAACAGTCTTCAGTAAAAAAAAAATCTCATCAAAATGCAAATATGAATAATTCTATCAAGTTACCATTGGACTCGGACCTGCCAAAGGGAACCCGCTTACCTATCTCCGAAATCACCATAAACAAAGTGAGAGAAAAGCTATTTTTCTTTGTTTTTTTAAACTGTCCAGATCTTAACTTTTATTCCTGCAGCTTTAATCGATGCTTATGAAAGAGGTTACATCACCCTAAATTAATCTTACCTAGGAAGACTTATTCAACTTCTATTACTTTGGTTATTTGTTTCATCAGTCAATTTACTATTGGTTTTGTTGATTCTGTTTGTTTTTACTCGTTTTGACGTTTTGTTTTACTGGGATCTTTACATTTTACTTGGGGCTGTTATTTCATTGTGGTAAATTCTGTTCAGAAAAAGATTTCTTCTTGGATGTGTGGTATACTGTCAGATTCATTTAATTGGCCTCCGGATGATGAGCGTTAATCCTTATGGTTCACAAGTGTTTATTTAGTTATTGGTTTTGTGGTTCAAATTACAATTAAATTCGTAACTTATACTTTGTTATTTAATCCCATTTTAACATCCATATCATTAAAATTTGAAGACCAGATGCGACTCATGGTACATCAACATGGATATAAGTTAACCCGTTTATTGAAATTACTTATCGATTAATGTTCCTGAAGACCAGCTACTGGAAGCAACATTATAAGTTCCCGTTTCGAATTAATGTGATGGTGTACTATGGAAAAGGATAACTTCCTCGCGATGGTTAAAATCACAGTAGCAATTGTCAAGAGAAGTGAAAACAACGAGAATTTTAGCAAGAGGGTAACTTTCTCACGACAGTCTAAATCGCAGCAGCAATTGTTGGGAATAAGAAAATAGCCATGATTATTGCCCAAAAAATAAAGATTTCGGGAGACCAATGACATTTATATGGGAGAAGAATGTTCTCAACCATGTGGGACTAAAAATATTATCACTATAGTTATGGAATGAGCTGTACAAGGTATTTTGCCCTTTCTCCACCCAAGAGGTTAGGTTGACCACTTTATTCCTTCACAAGCTAGCCTCCCAGTAATAGCAAAGCTAATTTTATGGTATCAAATACAACTGTTATACTTAGGAGCGTTATTATTTACTTTTTTTTTTAGCTTGAAACTGCTATGTTTGGGTTATATGGTCGAATGTTCGTCCCAAGTTGTACTGATTGTTTTGGCTTTAGTGACATGAAGCATAATTCAGTCTAAAACATGTTTTTCAATACTCCTCCATTTCAATTGCTGCCTTGAAATATGTTTTATATTTGCTTATTAATTCAACATTAGTGTTTGGAATAATATCCAAAGAAAAGTTAACAGGGAAAATCATAGATCTTATTGGTTTTAAAGAGAGAAAAAAATATTTCCGAATTTTTTCATGAGAGCGACAATGTATAATGTCACGAACGGGTAAAACTGCTTTTACATGCAACCAATTTTGAACTTTATATATCTTTTAAGAAAGCAATTTTAGATGCTAATAGATTAACTTCTCAAAGCATTCAGGACATTTATGGCGATCTTTCAACGGCAACTTCCAAATATATTCTGTAATCTTTGAACTTGAGCAGACACAATTAGTGAGATGGTTGGAAAAGATAAAAACAGCTGAAGAATGGACAACTTTGATGGTATAAGAGGAATTTTTCATCTTAACACCTGTAAACGTATCTTGGTGCATGGAGGGGAAAAGTAACAGACGGAAAATAACTAAATTTCTTTGTACTAATACGCTAACACCACTTAATCCTATCAATCCTATAGATAAAATTTATGCAGCACAAAGAAAAAAAAAATTTACATCTTCGGGAAGGATGTCACAAGTGATACTGCTTTGACATTACTCATGCATTATGCATATACACAAATAAAAAGTTTGAATGAAATGCTTAGCATATTTCCATAGGGAACTTTGGGATTCTTTTCACTAGATGATGATTATACATACCTTTTTTACTTCCTCATGAAAAGCAACTACACAATGCGCACCACACAGTGTTGAACTCTAAAGCGCTGATGGATTACGATTTCACGAACATTCATCATCAGATGACAATAAACCAATACACTGTTGTTCAGACGGATCCAATGGGATCAAAGAGATTTCTGCGCAACTTTACCTGAAAATACGGATAATATAAATACTCAAATAACTGGTGGGTCTCAAACGGCCGGTGGGAACATTGAGCGAAATCCTTTGATCGCACCCACGAGGTGTGTATTTGAAAACGGCTGAAACGTTCGTTTAATACGTTCATTTTTAGGGCCAATTTACAAGGTATATACCAACCTCTCTTCCCTTTCTATTTTGTCGATGCTTTTATAATTGGACAGGAAGAGTGCTGTGCCGTAAATGGTGTTCTGTCAGTGGCCTGTTAATCTGTTTTATCATTCTCACTTATCGTATTATACACTTTGACCATGACGGCATTTGGAGTTTAATTTTTAATGGAAGGTAATCTTGTTTTCCGTGTGGCTTTTTAGTAACACTTTGTGTTAATTAATTTAACTTTTATTTTTTCCATTGCCACAATATGAGTAAGCAAATTCATATGTGTGTGAATGGCATCTAAAACAATATAACTATTCTGTGCATTTTCATACGGTTTTATTTAGCTTGCCTTTTTTCATGCTTTTATTTAACTTCTGCATCTGTTTAGGTCAAAACTTTTAACTCAATTTTCCACCTGTTCCCTTCTTCTAATGGACATGAAATTTTGCATGGTCACTCAGTCCCGGTGACAATACAACCTTACATGATCAGTAGGTCAGCAGTGGCCTCCAGTGACCCTACAGTGACCTCTCCCAGCATCTCAGGATTTGTATGAAACTCTTTTGATTTTTAATACCTTCTTCGACTCAGTTTTCTTCTTTTCGTTTTAATGTGCTTTTTTCCCATTTTTATATGGGGTAAGCACAATGCCTTCTTTTTGAAGGACTTTGATTTGGCGTTGGGGTAGGCCGTAGCCTCGATCGGCTGCCCTGCCTGACATCACTTAGACCCCGGTAACGATGTGTACGTGTATCGTACCAATCCCCAGCTCCCTTTCTCCCAGCAGCGAGGAGAACTGGGCGGTTAAGTCGACAGTTCGAGACGACCTCCTTCGACTCAGTAAAATAAGTTAATAATTCTACTGATTTTTCGAGTACAGTTTCTGTCAAAACTAAAAAGTATAAAATAAAAAAAATATAAAAAAATTAAAAACACACTTTCATTATAATGCTGTAAAAATTAAAAATAATATTTTGAGACACACCAGCATTTTCTTACAATTAATCATGTGTACGAAAATAAAAGTGTGGGCACTAAAACATGAACAGAAATGTTACAAGAAAAAAAAATATTTTTTTTTTATCTCTTGTAGCATTTCCTTCCATGTTTGGCAGCCACTCTTTTATTTTTGTAGACATGATTAATTGTAAGGAAATCTTGGTGTTTCTAAAAAAATTTTTTTTTTTTACTTTTTAGTGCATTTTGATAAAAGCGTGTTTAAAATGTGTTAATATTTTTTTATTGTCTGTTTTTTTTGTCTGGGTCAAATCTTGTATCTTAATTTTCGACCTGTTCCCTTCGTCCGATGGACTTGTAATTTTGCATGGTTACTCAGTCCTGGTGACAATACAACCTTACATGATCAGTAGGTCAGCTGTGACCTCTAGTGACTGCTCCCAGTACCTCAGGATTTGTACGAAGTGAATAACTCTTTGGCGTTTTCATACCTTCTTTTACTTTGTAGAATATGTTAATAACTCTCCGGATTTTTCAAGTCCTCTTTGGCTCGACGGGATATTACAAAATGTCATGTTCAATCTCGTTTGCTACAATCATAAATCGGTTACAATTTCTGTCAAGACTAAAAAGTATAAAATAAGAAAAAAAATGTTAAACACTCTTTCATTCAAATGCACTAAAAAGTAAAAAATCATTTTTTTCAGACACACCAGGATTTTCTTATAATTAATCATGTCTACAAAAATAAAAGCATGGGCTCCATATATGGAAGGAAATGCTACGAGAAATATAAAAAAAAATTTTCTTTTAGGGTTTCCTTCAATGTTTGGCGTCCACACTTTTATTTTTGTTCACATGATTAATTGTAAGAAAATCCTGGTGTGCCTCAAAATATCATTTTTTACCATTTAGTGCATTTTAATAAAAGCGTGTTTAAAATTTTTTGGGGTATATTTTTTTATTCCTTTTTCTCCTGCTGTTTTGTCATATTTGCTATTCATTTATTTTCTTCTGTAACAATGCTGATAACTTATCCATGCTTTTAAACGTTAACATGATAATGGTTTAACTATTTATGTTAGCCATCTTATATCAATTATCTTTATTTCAATTATTAGTTAAATTTGTTTTAACAACGTGTACTAGGAAATGTCTGTTCACCTTTCCCTTTATTTTGCTGCATCTCCGCTTTCAGGGTACACTAATTCCTTGAGAGAGAGAGAGAGAGAGAGAGAGAGAGAGAGAGAGAGAGAGAGAGAGAGAGAGAGAATTTTTATTTTTATGTGTAAAATACTAACAATAATATCACGACTTCGATGTTTCCAGTGTTCAATTTTCAAAATGGTGAGAATGATCATTATTTTTTTTAAGCCACGGCAATCAAAACGCATTACGAGTTTTCAGCTAAACGACAATTTTCTTTTTATGTCTGTGGTTTAATAGACCAGTTCCACCACACAGTGTGTATTTACAAGAGTTCCTGGTAAAGTTTCGTCCATGCAATAACATACGTTGCTTTTAAGCGTTGATTTCCTTTTAAAATGTTCAGTTGGTCGTACTGATGCACTTTCTGCGATGGTCATGAATTTTATTATACCAGTCGTATCACAGAAATCTGGTTCCAAAGGCGCTGGTCATAAGTATGCTTCAGGAGTGTTTTTCTTGGTTACAACTGCAACCTCTGACCTCTCCCATACCAATCCTCCTAAAGGTTGCTTAGTAAATTTCCAGTTTAGGGAAAACTTAAAATTCTTAGTGCAGATTTATGCACCTGCTCGTAGTGCCTTTCAGAGGACGGCTCCTATCATTTTTTGTTGATTTAAGTAGGATAGCTTTATTCCTGTGATTAGTTCTGTATGACAGTGATTACAATAATGTTTCAAAATAGTCTGTCAAAGGAGTGGGGTCCTGCTTCATTTCTACCTGGGTTCCAGGGAGATAACGCTGTTATTGTTCGAAAATCTACGGACGAGTTTTCAGCCATTGTGATTGTCTTCGTCAGCTGTTAGGTGACTTGTGCGTTCTGATTTCTGATTAGTTTCCGTCTTCAAAATGAAAATTCACAAAATACTGGTAGTTCACTCAAGCAAGTGGTTTAGCAACATAGACCACTAGTCTTCGGTTGAGAATCATTCATTTTAGTCCTGAGTTCATCAAACAAGAGTGTATGTAAACAAATACTATCAGAGCTTTGACTGAAATCTCAATGATGATATAAATTCTTCATATAACTTCACTTTTTTTCTTGAACTACAATAAAAAAATTTTAAAGATTAGTAAGTAACTCAAGGAGGAAATCTGATGTGTATCCCATCAGTCAAACTATCAAATGTTGAAATAGATAAATCGCACATGAAAATATGATTATTTTTCTAAAAGGGGAGAAATGTATCCACAAATGATGTCCTGGGAACAAGTTATTTTGCCTATTCAGTGACAGGGCAGTTTCGGAATTCAAGGACAGAGGTTTCTAGACCATCGAAACTATTCGATTCTTAATGGCGAGATCTCGAAGAGACAATGCCATTATTCTTAATGAGATATGCATTTGAAGACCTCAAACGCTATCAATGGGATCGCGCTATGAAACCTTAGTTCTAATCTTCACTGGTGACAACTTCATTCATTGGTTAATAAATTCGTTTCCTTCTTTATTATTAGAGAAAGAGTGAATAGTCTACCAAGTAATATACAGTTATGGATGATACCTATTTCAGGGAATCTATGCAAGAGATAGCTTCGACATGATAAGTCTCACTGAATTTTACAAAACAGAGAATTAACATAAATTTTCCTTTGTTGACCTAAAGATATTTTGTAAATATTAACTCATGAATATTTGAAAAATAGTTGTGTTTAGATACTTTATTTTCAATGTGCTCGTAAGTGGTATAAAAAGGTGTGAGATGAGTGTGCCCACTTTATTATTGATATTTAGAGTGACAGAAGCTTATGATCTCTCAAAAGAGAGCTTAAGTAACACTTGATCTTTATTTTTGCAACCGTAAACAAGAAGGATTCCTGCATTATTGCAAACACAAAAAAACTTTCTTTACTACTCAAATTATCTCGTTTCCAGGAATTTTATACAGCTCATCGCATTGCGCGAAATTGATCTTCAGTTCGACATCGAAATCTACCCTCGTCGATTCCAAGTTTTCAGATCTCGACTGCAACGCTCAATCTTCAGGAACTTCTACAGGAAATGAAAAAAAAATATATATATTTCTTTCCTAAAACAAGCGTCTAACTTCAGCTCCTAGCATTCGCTTGAGTTCGTTTCCAGATTCGTTAACATCTTCCGGTTTCCTTTTCTTTAGCATCTTCATATTCAGCTTTTCATTCGCTTTTCATACGGATTTTTCTTTTACGGAAACGTAAAAACTTGGTAAAATGGAGATAAATAGTACAGAAACTGAAATTCCATATTTCTAACTGGAACATTTTGGACAACCTTTGCTTTGCATTTCTTACAGCTTTGTCTAAATTTCACAATAAATACATTAAAATATGAATATAACTTAACTAGTTTAAATCTTGAAACTATGTTTAGTTCGCTGCATATCAATCAAAAAGACTGGACTGCGTAATATTAACCAAAAGATGTTAATAATATATAATTTAATATTTCCTAGATATAAATGTCTTTGCATTATTATTATTATTATTATTATTATTATTATTATTATTATTATTATTATTATTATTATATCTCAGTCATCTTATTCGGCTGGGTGGCATTTGTTGTGTGGGGTTCCGGGTGCATTCTGCCTCCTTAGGAGTACATTACTCTTCTCACTATGTGCGCTGTTTCTAATAGCACGCTCTTCTGCGTAAGTCCTGGAGCCACTTCGGCATCTAATTTTTCCAGGTTTCTTTTCAGGGATCTTGGGATCGTGCCTAGTGTTCCTATGATTATGGGTACAATTTCCACTGGCTTATCCCATATCCTTCTTATTTCTATTTTTAGGTCTTGATACATAAAAATTTTCTCTTTCTTTCTCATCTGCTCTGGTGTCCCATGGTACTGCGACATCAATGAGTGAACCTTTCTTCTTGATTTTGTCAATCAGCTTCAAATCTGGTCTAATGGCACGTATCACCCTATCTGTTCTGATGCCATAGTCCCAGAGGATCTTTGCCTGATCACTTTCTATCACTCCCTCAGGTTGGTGTTCGTACCACTTATTACTGGAAGGTAGCTGGTATTTCTTGCACAGGCTCCAGTAGAGGGTTTTTGCTATTGAATCATGCCTCTTTTTGTACTGGTTCTTTGTAAGCGCCGGACATTTGCTTGCTATGTGGTTTAAGGTCTCGTCTTTCGTATTGCACTTTCTGCATATGGGTGAGATGTTATGTCCCACTATTGTTCTTTGAACATTATCTGGTTCTTAGGGCCTAATCTGGCGCCGCTGTTAGCATTTCTTCTGCTTCCCTGTTGAGTTTTCCCCTCTGTAGCCATTGCCATATTTCATCACTGGCCAGTTCTTTAGTTTGTCTCATGTACTGCCCGTGCATTGGTTTGCTATGCCATTCCTCTTTTCTGTTTTTCATTCTCCTGTCTGTATATTTCTGGGTTTTCGTCTACTTTTATCAGTCCTTATTCCTGTGCACTACTTAACCACTCGTTTTCACTGGTTTTCAGGTATTACCCCAGTGCTCTTCTCTCGATGTTGACGCAGTCCTCTCTGCTTAGTAGGCCTCACCCTCCTTCCTTTCGTGTTATGTATAGTCTGTCTGTATTTGCTTTAGGGTATAGTGCTTTGTGTTTCCTAGTTTTCTGGTCTATTGTCCCACTACACTACTCCCGCGCTGTATCTGATTACTGGTACTGACCATGTGTTTATGGCTTTCATCATGTTTCCGGCACTGAGTTTTGACTTGAAGTATCCCTGTCCCTGCATATATTCTTTCCTGATCATCTCTCTGGTGTTTTATATCCTCTCCTATTATTCCAGGAATTTGTATCCTGTCTCATCTATGTGTTTGATGCTATTATTATTATTATTATTATTATTATTATTATTATTATTATTATTATTATTATTATTATTATTAATTTTTTACACGATCTTCAGTATTAATTTATTTTTGCCACAGCTAACGCAAAGAGTTCGTGCATTATTGTAAACGCAAAAGCTCAATTTACTACTCAAAATATCAAGCCTCCGGAAATTTTATACAGCTTATCACGTCGACCGAAATTCGACATAGAAATCTATCGTTGTCGATTCCAAACATCAAAAACTTCGACAACAAAGAAAAAAAAAGTGAAAGATAATTTTTTTCCGAAAACAAGAGCCTAGCCTCAGCTCTGAGCATTTGCTTGAGTTCGTTTCCAGACTTCTTATCATCTTCCAGTTTCCTGTTCCTCCGCATGCAGCTTTTCATTTTCGCTTTTGAGATAGATTTTCCCTTTACGGAGACTTAAAAACTTTGTAAAATGTAGAAGATAAAAAATATAGATACTTAAAAATTCTATATTTTCATCTTGAACTTTTTGGACAATTTGCGTTTTGCATTTCTTAATTTTTTGTTTCAATTTTAAAAGAAAGAAACTCAGATAAGAAAATGCTGTTAAATAATTTAACTCCTTCAAGATCAGATTCTTTCGCTACATTTAGATCATAAAAGCCAGACGGCGTAAAGGTAAACAAACGTTTGGCAATGAAATAAAATGTTTATAGATATAAATAACTCTACGTAATTATTATTATGCCATGGTCAAGAAGAAAAATTGAGCACTGGGAAAATAAATATAAAATAAATATAAAAAAGGACTTTTCAACAATAAAAAATTGTTACAGGAAATCCAGCTATACATACATACATACACACACACACACACACACACACACACACACACACACACACACAC
>NC_089764.1:5980437-5982937 GCF_040412425.1 Macrobrachium rosenbergii | reverse complement strand
AAAATGATAAAATTCCTGTTCTTCACAATAAGTGTGTTTGTAATCGTCATAAAACCAGGATTGGCCTTTGACATGATAATTTAGATCAGAAAGGTCATTCATAACTCTAACCCAACCAGCTATAGATTTTATTTACACTTTACAAGAGTATGACACTTCCGGGACAGCTTTTCAGTTTTATTTTCAAAAGAAATTAAAGTATGACCAGAGTCCTAGTTGGAGGACCAAAAATACTCGTCATAAAACCAGGGGAGTCCCCGACATACAAGATGTAGTCAATTTGCTCAAAGGCATATTGAGAATTAAAAATCAATAGCTTTTAAACCAAGACAATCATCAGGAGATCATTGGTGAGCCCTGCCATCACAACAGATTGTAACGATGTCTATCTATTTCCTTCCTGTAACTTATCCATGGTGTTGAGAAGGTAATCGAAAATAGTATTATACTGAGGTAGAAGGAACACAAATAAATGTTATACCTGCCACAAAGCCTTATAGCTTGGATTTCATGTCACTCATGATCATAAAAGTTCTAATGAAATGAAGTAACACACGCCGAGTGTACATTGCCAACCTCCCAGCCCTGTGTATGACATCATCGACAAAAAGTATTGACTCTTTGACACATGGAGTGAGGCACGTTGTACATAGTAAAATATAAGGCAATCTGGGTGCAACTACGAGGCCACAGATATTGACTTGTAGTCCATATATA
Source organism: Macrobrachium rosenbergii (assembly GCF_040412425.1). NCBI lineage: Eukaryota > Metazoa > Arthropoda > Malacostraca > Decapoda > Palaemonidae > Macrobrachium > Macrobrachium rosenbergii. Next base: position 5,982,220 of record NC_089764.1, on the reverse strand, counting down.
TTACTGTACATCACGTTACAACGACACTATTCAGGATTTTGCTCAGTATCTCCATTCAGTAGAGGGATAAAAAGCAAAGAAAAAATGACATAAAGAAAATCTATCCAAAACCATGGCAATACTAATACGAGCATGAAATAAAAGTAATAATAAAATTTAAAACCATGCTTCTATTTCATAATGCACCAAAAAAGTATCAAATAAAACTCTTTGTGATCCACTATATTAATGGCTACTTACACCTAAACAAAAGCGTGGGGCGCGTACTCACCTAACATCCATGCAGTTTTATACAGACATATTTCAATTGAGAAGTTTCCGAAAGCAAGATTTCACAGCACGGATACGTGGGATTAAATCTCGCTATGTATCTAGTGATGATGTAAGTCGGTTAAGACCTGAAGAGGTCTGTGAAAGCAATGAAGGTGGTAGAGTGATTGTTATCAAAGACTTGCATGTATTTTGCTTCCATACCTGGTAAACTTCCTCAAGAACCACTAAGAGTAGGCTATACACGTCGTTGTTAGAAATTGTTGACAATTCGCATTACTGACTTGAAATTTGTATCCACAAAGCTCTTGCGTTACTTAATGTATGTTTGTATAGACACATCGCAACAATAAAGTACGTTTTCAAACCAATATAGTACAGTACATGTACATGTCTGTATAGAATTGTACTGTATGCAAGTTAGGGTAAGCGGCCTATGATTTTAAGTTTAGGCATAAGTGATCACAGACGTCGTGCATACCAGAGTTTTTGAGGAAAGCAAGGAAAAGAATGCAAAATTAGGCAAATAGGCGCCCCACGCTTTTATGTTTAGGCGTGATTAACCATTAATATTGTGGATCACAAATTTTTATTTTACTTTTTGGTACATTTTGAAATAAACGCGTGGTTTTAACAATTTTCTTTAATTTGTTTTATTTGTGATTATTATTTGTGTTTGACAGTTGAATAAGTACTGCTTGCATCACCAAGTGACTGAACTGATTGCAGAGCCCCATCCTCGCTAGTTTACATGGTCGTTACGAAAGTGTACGAATCCACGGTCCCGACACTGTATGTTTCACACCTATGAATAAATATTCCCTTGGTTAGGTGTTTTTGCATACTACACAATGATAAAATTTTAGTAGTATTTAGTTTTTATATATTACATTGTCACCTACTTTGAACATGTACACCAAATTTTAGGCGAAATCGGTTCGGAAGAAGTGTATACAAAATCGGTTGCAAGTTTTGACCCAAACAGACAGACAGACAAACAGACATACAGAGAAGCCAAGTTAGATAAAACTGTGTAAATATATGCAAAACAGGTAAGCAGATTTCATGCAATTATGGAAAATTTCAGAAAAATAGTGGTCCACAAGGACATTCCATCTAAAGGACAACACCCTGAAGGCAAAATACTATAAATGAAGGTAAGTGTAATGTGGGTTTTGAAATGACTTCAAAGAAGAAGATGAAGAGAAAGATGAGGAAAAGAATGAAGTAACCTCTTGATGAACCATCAATCCTTCTTTGTTCTTCAATCAAACCTGTCCAATATTGTATTAATAAGCAAGAGGAATAGCAAACTAAAATTAAAAGAAAAGTCTGCTTATCAACCAAGAAAAGTAACTGAAGACAATAGAAAGCCATTATACATACGCCATCCCACTGTCCAAGATTAGTGACCATTGATTTGATTTCAGAGTGAACTACCAGATGAACTGCTTAACATAGCTAAAGTCTCTTCTACTCTACTACGATGGCAAAGTCAAGTGCGTGTATCTAA
>NC_089764.1:5960437-5975437 GCF_040412425.1 Macrobrachium rosenbergii | reverse complement strand
CGTCATCCTTCACCAGAGACCCGCTTCCCATAAGGTAAAGTGCAAGTAAAGACATTTCAGTCACGACCGTTTGCCCTTTTGAAGTGCTACCGAAGGCCTGTATTGTTTCTCATCCTTGTGTCATTTGTTCAGTGCCTTTTGCAGTGTTTCTTGTTACAGTGTAAAGTGTTCAGTTATTCCTTGATTCTTTGGCACCCTCAGTACAGACTCGAGTCATATTCTGTGTTATAGTTTCCTTTACTTGCATGTAATGTGTAAATCTCTCTTGCAGAGGGACCTATTCTCAGTGGACTCATCTCGGACTGTGCCTTGCCCTTGGTCAAAACTCCAGTAGGAGGATTTTCAGGCGTTGCAAGCCCTTTAACAATTCAATAACCCATTTTCCCTTCTAATGCTTTCTTTTGCAAATATAATTTCTTAATTTATCCCAAGTGTTTTTGTAATATTTCCTTATGAAGTAGAGCCTTCAGCTCCTAAAATCATCCTTTGTTCTTTGTTTTTTATGATTTCCCTTTACGTAAGTCAGAACTCCAAGGCCAATTAAATAAAGTTTCTGTTGTCTGCCTGTAAAAATCTGGAGAAATCATAGAACTCCAGGGAAATTCATAAAAATGGCGACCTTCCCATAGATCTTGCATTTTCCCCTGCTATTGTTGCTTTGTGCATTTGCAACTCGCCAAATCAGCTATTAACAAAGCTAAGCTGGGTGAGAGAAAAATTCCGAACCTGGTACCAAGAGCACAGACCATGAGTTCCACGTAAGTAATGTGTTTATCTTAGTAAATCTTTTTTTTTACAATCATGACTGTTACTAGGAATTAGGAATAGGAATGCATGTATTCACTGAGAGAAGAGACCCTCCGTATTAGATTTGTTAATGCATGTCTTTCAGGATAGGTAGTTAGGAAATAACTAGTTCTAACCATTCTTTGCTTCGAGGAATGGTGCGAAAGAAATTCCTCTGTGTTAAAATCTGTATCATATTTTTGCTTCGAGGAATAGTGCGAAAGAAATTCCTCTGTGTTAAATCTTATCTCGCATTTCGGAATAGCGAGATTATTGAGGAGGGACGAACTCTCCCGTGGGATAAGTTCAGCTTACATTGCTGAAATACTCTCTCTCAGTTTAGCTAAACTCAAACTAGGTGTTAGGAAAGCGAAAATTTGAACTCAACTTCTAGGGAAAATTACAAGGTCATTTTTACTGTTATCCTCTCATCCTGGGAAAAAATTCCCCAGAGTCCTAGACGGTCTATAAATAGACGGGTTCATTCACACAGTCTAAAAATAACTCCAGTGAGTGTCAGACGACCTTCAACCCCCCCTCCCCTCCCTGCATGTCTACCCTCTCTTTTTTCATTCATTAACAAGTAGTTTGTTGTTTTAGAACTGTCCCTACTCGAGCCACTCTCAGCAAAAAAATTTTTTTGGGGGGGGTTTTATCCCATGAGTAACTTCCGAGTCCTACGGGACAAATCCTGTTTTCGAGTCTTACGAGACCAACCCAACTTCTCAGTCCTAAGAGACGGATCCCAATTCAAGTCTTAAGAGACTCCGCAAAAATTTTTATGTCTTACGGGGCGAGAATTTCCAAGTCCTACAGGCAAACCAAATTCCAAGTCTTACGAGACCCCACTAAATTCTGTCTTACGAGATGAGCATTTCTAATTCCTGCGGGAAAACCAAAATCCAAGTCTTTTAGAAACCTTATATTAGTGTATTTCACACACATCCAACACCTTACGGGACTGATCATTCCAGTTCATTAGAACAACACCTTAATTTCATGCTACAGCCAGCCAAGTTCGTGCATGACATAAAATCCAGTTGTCTTCCAAGAAACATGGGACTATCAGGCAAGCACTGAGGGAATGGGTTCAAGAGAGAGTGGACGATGCCAAGGCGGAAAGAGAAGCCGAGAGGCAAGAGAGGGAGATAGAACGGCAAGAGAGAGCGAAAAGAGAGGAGATAGAACAGCAAGAGAGGGTGAAAAGAGAGGAGATAGAATGGCAAGAGAGGGAGAAAGAATGACAAGAGAGGGAGAAAGAAAGAATAGCCAAGGAAAAAAGAGAGGAGATAGAATGGCAAGAGAGGGAGCTAGAACGGCAAGAGAGGGAGTAAGAACGGCAAGAGAGAGAGAAAGAGAGGATCGCTCAGGAGAAGAGAGAGGAGAAGGATAGAGAGGAGAGATGTTAGAACAACAGAACACCACCCCTCCTCCTGCGGCGGGAATGAGTGCTCTCAGCCAAGCTCACTCGTTCATGCCAAAATGGACGGAGGCCGAACCTGAGGCATGGATTGAGAGGGTCGAAAGAGTCCTGTAGTGCTGCATCCTCTCCCCCATGGAACACTCCCTTGTTCTCACTAAATTTCTGGGAGGGAAGTCACTCGTTGCCTACCACGCCCTTTCAGCAGAGGATAGGGGAAACTGGGAAGCCGTACACCAAGTGGTTACCAAAGCGTACAAGATTACCCCCGAGCGGTGGAGGAGGCATTGGAGAGAGCAGCCAAGAGAAGCAGACCAGACTTGGCCCGATTGGGCGTACCATTTCTGAGCGGGTGTTAGCAAAATGACTCGAGTCCGAAGGAGCCACTAGTGCCGCAGAGGTCCTCGAGAAATTTTAATTTGAGCATTTCCTGAGCTATGCCCCTCCTGCCCTGGCCATTCATGTAGTAGAAAAAGCCCCTGCAACACTCACCGAGTGTTGCCGGATAGCAGACATGTGGGAGACTCACCATCCTTGGGAAGGATCCATGGGAAGGAAGATAAATCTCCCACACCTCTTCGGAGGATCAAATCCCAATAAGAATGGAACTCAGGCAAGCCCCTAACTTGCCATTATTGCAAAAAGATGGGGCATTCCTCTGATCAGTGCCGGAACAAGCAAACAGCGCCTCTTTCTCCCGGAAAACCACCCAATAACTCGCCTGTGCCCTCCACAGGGGCAGCGCGAAGAGATTTTAGCCAAACCTTTTGCACAGCATGCAAGGTTTATGGCCACTCTCCCTCATGGGCAAAATGCCCAAAAAATAATAAGCCCAATACTCCCGCCGTCGCCTTGGTCGTCACGAATTCCAAGTCCTTTGGCCCTCCCGCTGAAGGTCCCATACATGTGGCCCCTCCCCGAGGCAGCTACCCCTCGCACCGAGTCAAGGCATTTGATAACTCTGGTGCGCAAATCTCCCTCATACGAAGGGACAGAGTTCCCTATGGAACTACTGTCAATAGACGAAACTTGTCACGATCGAGGGAGTAAATCAATTTAAAATGATACTCCCTCCCCAACCTCATTCAAAAAATCAGGTTGCGAGAAATCTTCCCGCACTATGACTTTCCCCAGTCAAGACAATCCATACATTCTCAACTCATTCATCAGGGTACCATAAGGACCATGTGAAGTTCCTACCTTCAGTGCCACCTAAGTATGATGTACAGTGGCCCCCTCGATCGATTCCCGATCCAATTCCAGTGCCCGGCCCTGCCTCAGTGCCAGTGCCAGGGGGCCCCAATCAGATCTCCCTCCAGGAGATGCCAAATCCTTGCCAGTGCCACTTGCATGCACCGAACAGTGCCAAGCTCCGTCTGTCCTGGCCGACGAGCACAAGAAACCACTCATAGTGCCTGACCCTGCCTTAGTGCAAGCGCCAGAGTACGCCCCCGATCTCCATTTAAGGGATCCAACTCAGGACCCCCTCTCTTCTCCCTGCCTGGCACCGCTACCAGCGTTGATAAGAGAGACAGTTCCTCTTGACCACAGCAGAAGTTCACCTAAAGGTGCAGCCACACAACCTGTGCCTGAGCTGGTCACCACTGCCTACAAGTCAACCATGCCCCCCCACCCCTACCGATTGTCACCGCAGATACCCTCGTATGTCATGATTATGCCCCGCCTCGCTGGGGCGATGAACTCTGCGAGCTGCGAAAAATTAGTAGCCGAGCTGGCAAACAAAAATTCCTGTATCAGCTGTCACAGCAGCTGACCCAGGTGGCACTCCATACACACACACACACACACACACACACACACACACACACACACATACACATATATATATATATATATATATATATATATATAACTTCTGACTCACGTCAGAATCAACCCAAGTCTCTCAGGTGGAAAGCAAGGCATTATCCACTGGGCCATACAAGTCTAAAAGTTTGGAACCTGAGAGCAACTGCACCCAAGGAATTACCTAGACAAGCTAACTGCTTGCATACCAGCGAGTTTTCCCAACTTCCGACTCAGCAATGACCCAATAGACAACATTTCATTCGAATTATCCCTTCTGGGTGAATAACATAGAAATCATCAACACAATCACGTGTGGAACAGAAATAAATTTCTGACTCACGTCGGGATCAAACCAGGTCTCTCAGGTGGAGAAAGCAAGACGTTATCCACTGGAGCCATACAAATCTAAAAGAAGTTGGAACCTGAGAGCAACTGCACTGGAATTACCTGGGCAAGCTAACTGCTTGCATACCAGCCGAAGCTCCCCAACTTCCCGACTCAGCAATGACCCAATAGACAACATTTCATTCTGAATTATCCCTTCTGAGTGAATAAGATAAATCATCAACACACAATCATGTGTGGAACAGAAAATAAATTTCTGACTCACGTCGAGGATCAACCCAGGTCTCTCAGGTGGAAAGCAGGGCGTTATCCACTGGGCCATACAAGTCTAAAAAGAAGTTGGAACCTGAGAACAACTGCCAAAGGAATTACCTGGGCAAGCTAACTGCTTGCATACAAGCAGTTTTCCCCAACTTCCGACTCAGCAATGACCCAATAGACAACATTTCATTCGAATTATCCTTCTGAGTGAATAAGATAGAAATCATCAACACACAATCACGTGTGGAACAGAAATAAATTTCTGACTCGCGTCAGGATCGAACCCAGGTCTCTCAGGTGGAAAGCAAGGGCGTTATCCACTGGAGCCATACAAGTCTAAAAGTTGCAGGAACCTGAACTGCACCCAAGGAATACCTGGGCAAGCTAAATGCTTGCACCAGCGTTTTCACAACTTCCCGACTCAGCAATGTTAATAGACACATTTCATTTGGGTATCCTTCTGAGTGAATAAGATAGAAATCGTCAACCACACAATCACGTGTGGAACAGAAATAAATTCTGACTCACGTCGGGATCAGACCAGGTCTCTCAGGGTGGAAAGCAAGGGAGCGCGTTATCCACTGGGTACATACAAGTCTAAAAGAAGTTGGAACCTGAGAGCAACTGCACCAAAGATTACCTGGGCAAGCTAACTGCTTACTGCAGCGAATTTCCCCAACTCCCGACTCAGCAAATGACCCAATAGACAACAGTTAGCTTGCCCAGGTAATTCCTTGCAGTTGCTCTCAGGTTCCAACTTCTTTAGACTTGTATGGCCCAGTGGATAACGCCCTGCTTTCCACCTGAGAGACCTGGGTTTGATCCCGACGTGAGTCAGAAATTTATTTCGTTCCACACGTGATTGTGTGTTGATGATTTCATCTTATTCACTCAGAAGGGATAATTCGAATGAAATGTTGTCTATTGGGTCATTGTTGAGTCGGGAAGTTGGGGAAAACTCCGCTGGTATGCAAGCAGTTAGCTTGCCCAGGTAATTCCGGGCAGTTGCTCTCAAGTTCCAACTTCTTTTTAGACTTGTATGGCCCAGTGGATAACGCCTTGCTTTCCACCTGAGAGACCTGGGGTTCGATCCGACGAGTCAGAAATTTATTTCTGTTCCACACGTGATTGTGTGTTGATGATTTCTATGTTATTCACTCAGAAGGGATAATTCGAATGAAATGCTGTCTATTGGGTCATTGCCGAGTCGGGAAGTTGGGGAAAACTCGCTGGTATGCAAGCAGTTAGCTTGCCCAGGTAATTCCCTTGGTGCAGTTGCTCAGGTTCCAACTTCTTTTAGACTTGTATGGCCCAGTGGATAACGCCCTTGCTTTCCACCTGAGAGACCTGGGTTCGATCCCGACGAGTCAGAAATTTATTTCATTCCACATGTGATTGTGTGTTGATGATTTCTATCTTATTCACCAGAAGGATAAATTCGAATGAAATGTTGTCTATTGGCCATTTAAGAGTCGGGAAGTTGGGGAAAACTCGCTGGTATGCAAGCAGTTAGCTTGCCCAGGTAATTCCTGGTGCAGTTGCTCTCGGTTCCAACTTCTTTTAGACTTGTATGGCCCAGTGGATAACGCCCTTGCTTTCCACCTGAGAGACCTGGGTTGATCCCGACGAGTCAGAAATTTATTTCTGTTCCACACGTGATTGTGTGTTTGATGATTTCTATCTTATTCACTCAGAAGGATAATTCAATGAAATGTTGTCTGGGGTCATTGCTGAGTCAGGAAGCTGGGGAAACTCGCTGGTATGCAGTTGTTGCATGCTCTGCCCAGGTAATTCCTTTCGTGCAGTTGCTCAGGTTCCAACTTTTAGACTTGTATGGCCCAGTGGATAACGCGCTTGCTTTCCACCTGAGAGACCTGGTTCGATCCCCGACGTGAGTCAGAAATTTATTTCTGTTCCACACGTGATTGTGTGTTGATGATTTCTATATATATATATATATATATATATATATATATATATATATGCATATACGTATGTGTGTGTATTTATAGTGCATGAATTTGTATCCACTGAAGATTTTAATAATTTCTTTTAGACAATAATTTTATATTTGAAGTCAATTATTCGTTCCTCTTCGCCTCTAAGTCCCTCTAAGTCCATAAAACTAGAAAGCAACGAGGTAGTAATAGTTCGGTGAGGAGAAAGTTTCTTTTTTTCGAGAAAAGCAGACTATTATTAGAATAATGAAATACCAAAAATATCCCTTCTCCCTCGTTTTGTTATATCAATTATATATATGTTGAAGACAAAATAATAAAAGAAGTAAAAAAATGCGCCGAAGTTTTTTTCCGCGCAATCGAGTTTTCTGTACAGCCGCTACAGCGTATAATCAAGGCCTACGAAAATAGATCTATCTTTCGGTGGTCTCGGTATAATGTTGTATGAGCAACGGCCCATGAGTCTTAAACCACGGCCCGGTGGCCTATCTTATATCGTTGCCAGAAGCTCGATCATGGCTATCTTTAACCTTAAATAAGATAAAAACTACTGAGGGTAAAGGGCTGCAATTTGGTATGTTTGATGATTGGAGGGTGGATGATCAACATACCCATTTGCAGCCGTCTAGCCTCAGTACTTTTTAAGATCTGAGGGCGGACAGAAAAAGTGCTGACAGAAAAAAAGTGCGGACTGACAGTCAAAGCCGCACAATAGTTTTCTTGTACAGAAAACTAAAAAGTAGAGTTGAAGAGATAAAAGATGCATTAATGAAACGATGCTTGTGAACGTCTCATTTAAAAAAAACATAGGAATGGAAGGCATTTCAACAAATGCATCAACAGAACAGTGGAGAGAGAGAGAGAGAGAGAGAGAGAGAGAGAGAGAGAGAGAGAGAGAGAGAATTCTACTTATTTAAATAATACTTTGTGCGTAGGAGACTGTACAGGTATCAACGAAGGGGAAGACCTGTTCGGAAGAGAGAAGTGATGAAAGGCAAAGAAGAAGAAACAAAAAGAAGCAGATCCGAAGGATATGAAGATTGAACACCAAATGAAAACTGAATTCCTGGAACCCTTTTCGTTTGGAGATGGGAGGCATTTGCAGGATTGTTTTCTAAAGGATTCTGGGGAGTCAGAGAAGAGGATAAAGAGCAGGGATTGTTCAACGACTGGAGAGGCTGTTCAAAGGATCGAGAAGACAGTGAGGGAATGAAAGAGGGGCCAGCTGAGATCTTAAAGGGGGAGGGTTAGTTACGACATTCTCGAGAAGGATTTATTTCCCTTGAATGAAAAGATTTATCTGAGAGAGGATAGCCAGAAGGATTTACAATGGCTTTATTGGTAACAAATAAAGAGAATGAATGCAAGTCCTTGTTAAGGCGATACACAATTCGTGTTCAATGTTGACCAACATTATGAGAATTGATTGAAAAAGTACAGTATAAATAAAAAAAAAAAGAAGGAAGAAATGCGAGTATGTAAAACTGCTGCGTGATTGCACGAAAACAGGGAACACTGGATTTTCAGAACGAAGGTTTGTAAATGTTCCTGATTCTTTACAAGAATAACATTAAAGACATATTTATACATTCAGTTTTGTATTTAGGCCAAAGGGAAGACGGGGGTAATAGAAAAAAAAAGGAAAAAGCAAAACCGTTAAAATTCACAAGATCTCGTGGATCAGCTATTACTTTTTTTTTAAATATTAATTTGAAGATGATTCAGGAATCGCGACAAAAACAAATATAAATTAGACACAGCTATATAATATAAAAACTCATGAATAGCATTTTAATGATGTATAAACATGAAATTAAAATTGGTCAGAAGGAAAGGTAAGTGAGCACAGTTGATCATTTTGATGACTATGAAGAAGGAAAGAGTGGATGCGTAAATGTTTGTGAGCTGTTGTGCGTAATCACAGAATTCTCATGAAATTAGATCACAGAGGCGTTCAAGAAGTGTTGAAGAATTTAAGATGACTATGGAGAATGGGATTATGGTTTCCCCTACTAGCTAAGCCACGAATCAGCACACATATACACATAATGAAATATAGAGAATGGGATTATGGTTTCCCCTACTAACTAAACCCCGAATTTACACATACATATTCATAATAATGTATCTGCCTACCGAAACTCTGTCCCATCAAAAATAACGGCAATACTTTGGAAATGCCTTGTATTATTATTATTATTATTATTATTATTATTATTATTATTATTATTTATTATTATTATTATTATTCCAACGGCGGCCACTGACTTGAAATTCAAGCTTCCAAAGAGTATCGTACTCATTAGGAAGAAGTAAGAGAAGGTAAAGAGAAATACATAAAGAAGAAATCTAGCTTATTAAAAAAGAAAAAAAATAGACTAAAAAACAGATAAACAAGTAAAACATGCGCCGAAGTTTCTTCAGCGCAACAGAGTTTTCTGTGCAGCCACTACAGCATCTAATCAAGGCAACCAAAAACCGATCTATCTTTCGATGGTTTCCGTATAATGCTGTATGAGCCGCGGCCAATGAAACTTTAACCACGGCCCGGTGGTGGCCTATCCTATATCGCGGGTCTATCCTATATTATTGCCAACTTTAACCTTAAATAGAATTAAAACTACTGAGGCTAGGGGGCTGCAATTTGGTATGTTTGATGATTGGAGGGTGGATGATTAACATACCAATTTGCGACCCTCTAGCCTCAGTAGCTGTTAAGATCTGAGGGCGGAAGCAAAACGTGCGGACAGAAAAAAGTGCTGACAGGAAAAGTGCGGACGGACAGACAAAACCGGCACAATAGTTTTCTTTTAGAGAAAATTATGTAATGCATTGCATCTTTGCTTGAACTCTTGAAATTCTAATTGCATGACATCCTTAGGGAGACTGTTCCACAGTCCAGCGGTGTGAGGAATAAAGCACCTCTGGAACTGGGAAGTTCTGCAGCGAGGCAAATTTACTGCATATTGGTGCTGCTGTTCAGCAAATCTGGTTCCTCTCGGTTGAAGGGGAGGATGGGGTGAATATCTGTACGAGATCTGCTAATCAGTAGGGTTTTCATTTTACTGGAGTTCAGCCTCACACCCCACCAACCACACCATTCGCTAATCCGCTCCATGTCCCGATTAAGACTAAAGGCAGCTTCATTTCTCATATGTGGAGACTTTACAACATCGGCATACTGAACCATCTTATTTTCCAGGCCAAAAATCATATCACGTGTATGCATTGTAAATAACAGTGGGCCAAGGACGCTGCCCTGTGGAACTCCAGAAACAGCAGGTCTTGGTTCGCTAAAGATCCCATCAACGGCAACTCGTCGCTGCCTACCTGTAAGGAAATCTTGATGTAAACCTAAAACATATCCACGCACTCCAAGATTCTGAAGTTTATAAATAAGTGCCTTGTGATTTACTAATTCGAAAGCAGCACTAAAATCTATGTAAATTACTCAACACTCAAAACCCTTATCAAGGTTCTCATGCAAATGGCATGTCAAATCTAAAAGAGCATCGCAGGTATCTAACTGCTTTCGATGTGCATATTGACTATCAGCAAACAATCCTTTAAATTACACATACTTATATAGTGGCTTAAAAATATGTTTCTCTGCAACATTGGACAGCACAGGGAAAATAGAAAATGGCCCGTGGTTATTGCAGTCTGCAGATATGCAATTCTTTGGGATAGGCAGAGGTACTACGTCGACATAAACATCTATAGAATCTACTAATCTTGAAAGACAACACACTAGAAACTTTCTTTTTGAAGAAAGGGATCAAATCATCAGGATTTTCTTTACCCCGTCAATCAAGATTATTAAGAATTTTCTTAACATCCCTAGAGCGAAATAAAAATTTTTAAATAGATTCAAGATGACAAGTACCAGGGAGAGGGACATCCCCAGCTGACTGCTTAGTTTCAGAGGCTTAATGAAGCAGTTCAGCTTTTCCTGAGGGCCAGTAACCAGTCTACCATCATATGGATATTATTGTTCATATAATTTAAGGCGCCGATGTCCACAGGTAGTAACCATATGAAAATGAAGTGAGTGTTTTGGCTGGAAATGAAAGACAAATATGTAGAGTAAAAAGACTTAATGAGTGAGAAATATAAGGATAAGTTAAGGACATGTGTTTACTGGATCAGAGTGACCTGAAGAACCTTGGTTGCTAGTTGGGAACTTCAAAAGAAACCTAAGGAGATGGAGTGAATAAAGTTTTGGACCAGAAATGTCTTTTATATACACACACACACACACACACACACACACACACACACACACACACACACACATATATATATATATATATATATATATATATATATATATATATATATATATATATATATATATATATATATATATATATATATATATATATGCATATATATATATATATATATATATATATATATATATATATATATATATATATATATATATATATATATATATATATATATATATGCATACATACATATATAATATATGTATGTATGGGATACTGAATACTTTTCGTTTTTCCCTCTGGAAAATAGTAAGTGATGAATTTCACCAGATAAGGACTTTTTTTTTAAAAGATGGAAATGTTCCATACAAGTCAATTGTCAACGGTTGCTGCAATGAGCGGTTCTTTATCTCTAGTTCCTGAAAGAACAACAAGCTTTTGTTAAGGCATTCCCGTCCTTAATGCATTCAAACAAATTTCGATATTTTCTGTTTCTGCATATGAAACCCTGTTGTTAAAAAAAAAAAACATAACCTTTAGCTAGACTGGCGCAAAGAAGAAGAAAATGTACAATAAGCCTCTGAAAAACTCACTGCGGTAAAACTGCTCCAGAAGAAAAAACGAAAGGTTTTAGAATCGTAACCAGTACAAAAAAGACACTGTATTATTATTGGAGTTACCTCTACCTTTTGTACACAGAATAGGTAACAAAATTCTGTGCTGCATTCCGTTGTTTTACATGAAATGCACATTTCTTAGTAAAAACTAAGCAAAATTGCAATTATAATGGCAAATTCGTACAGAGATGATGTTTATCCCGTGTAAAATTCACCAGGTATTACGATTTCATATTAAAATAAAACTACTTTCACTGAACTTTATTGGGCCAGAGGAGTTCAGATGGCCTAGGTGAATAATTTCCGACAGTTACTGAATGATATTTTACCAACCTGGCTTGCAACCGCTGCAACCGCCTAGTTCATGCTCCAACTGAAAGCCCATTTCTATCATATTTCCCCTCCGCACTCTCTCCTCTCTCTCTTTGGCAAGTAATGGAAGGGTCTATAAATTTATTTGTCATGAATAGTAGGTTACTCATTATTACAATACTAGGGAAATAAATTACAAGTGTGATATACACGAGCAAGTGTGATACTGAAGCCTGTGAGTTGCGTAAAGGCTCATTTTCGAAGAGATTTGGTTTTCTGACATGCAAGATAATTCAGTAAGTATCAATTATATTTATGATGATCAGTATGGGCACACAGTTAGAGGTCGAAACAGACTTAAAAATAACTTGTAGATTTTCTGAAACATATAGTTTTTTCATTGTTTTCGTCTCATTTATCATGTAGGTAAACAATGAGCCTTCTTGATAGTCTTCTTAAGATAAAAGTCTACCGAAAGATGTTAATACGACAACAAAATCTAGGTATTCCATTTTAAGCTGTGCTGATGTTTTTATTGTATTTTTCACATGAACCTCCCAAAATAAAATAAATAAATAAATAAACCGATGTAGGGTGTACCACATACTGCCAAAGCTACTTTGTGTTATTCAGTGTAGTGGAGAATAATTGTGACTCATGATTTGGTTAACTTAATCGCGAGGCCCTTATTTCTCACTTTTACGATTGTTTTTATGACTTCAACACGATATACTGCTTATGGTTCACGCAAAAATCCTGCCTCGATCAGCATATTGGAATCACGATAATAACAACAGCCTTTGGGAGTTAATCACTGTGTTCTTTGCCTCTTTTTATTCTTACGTCTCTCTCCTTCTCTCTCCTAACTTTTTCTCTTTTCTATATTTCTCTCTCTCTCTCTCTCTCTCTCTCTCTCTCTCTCTCTCTCTCTCTCTCTCTCTCTCTCTCTCTCTCTCTCTCTCTCTCTCTTTTCTTTTTCTCTTTTCTATCTAATTTCCCTATATATTCTACATCACAACACAATGATATGAACTGGAGGTCATTTTGTGAATTTACTGTTACTTATGATAAAGAAGAGTATGTCGTTCTTTGTGTCACTTGTTTTAGTAATACCTAATGAAAGCAACTGCTATTTTTTAGTGATTAAAAAACTAAGATACAGCTATATTCACAAATTTATCCAACGCCTTTTAGTAAACATTCTCATGGAAATTTAAATATAAAGATTAAAGTAGATTAAAAGTAGAAAATATAAATATGAAGTAATGACGCCTTTCTCAGATGATATAAACAAATCTTTTCCTAAATAACAGCGAAAAATTGCAAGCCTGGCATATGGAAAAAATATCTGTTAGCAACATCATAAATATATTATTTATTAAACAAGACGATCAATGTTTGCTCACAAAGTCTGAGCCATGTTGCAGTACTGGTAAACTATAAATCAAAGAAGTAAATTTCCTTAAGGTTGGATGTAAGAAAATTATTTCCTTCCGATTTAAAAAAAAAAGAAGAAAAAATACACACACACACACACACACACACACACACACACACACACACACACACACACACATATATATATATATATAATATATATATATATATATATATATATATATATATATATATATATATATATATATATATATATATATATATATATATATATATATATATATGTATATGTGTGTGTGTGTTCTGGAACATTCTTTTTTTGCCCACCTTCCTTTCATCAAAGAGTCTGTGTTGGATAAAGCAAAGGAATAGTAAATAAGGTAAAAAAAAAGGCATCGTCAATGAGGTATTGTTTCATTCAAAGGTAGAAGAAATTAATCTGATGCTACTCGCAGTTGAAAAGCAAAAAGAATTCATAATAAATCTTCATTTTACTAATTAAAAAAACACTGCATATGTTAAAACTCTGTGTAATGATATTTTTATTCCATGGTGTAATATCGATTCATAATTAATATTCTTTTCCGGGATCAAAAATCATTGCATGTGTTAAAAACAGAGTGCTTTGTGCAATGATATTTCTATTCCATCATGCAATGTAGGCTCATAACTAATCTTTATTTTACGAGGTAAAAATCATTGTATTGTTAAAAACAGAGTACTCTTTACAGTGGTATTTATATTTCATTGTGCAACGCGGCTCAAAAAAAGACGGAACGTTGAAGGAAGTTTCAGGAAAGAAGAATGTTGATAAAAGACAACTTTTAGGAAAGAATGCTACTTTTCCCGACACTAACTAAAAAGAAAAATAGTTAGAAAAACGAAGGGACAAAAAAAAAACGATGTTGCTTGAAAAAAAATTTGTCAGGAAAGGGTTGTGTGACTTCGTGTGACGTGAGGAGAGAAAATCTATGGCATATTCATTTGCAAAGGTGGAAGGGTTTTCAGAGTTGCTTTTCTGGATCCGAGGAAACGAGGAAAAGTTTTAATCACAGAATAACGGAGGTATTGCCAAGACAGGCAATGATAACAGAAGGATATTCGTTTATAAAATTTAAATGGAAAATAGATAACATTTTTGCTTGGCCCTTGGTGGCTATCTGGGACTCTCACAATGTTGTAAAACCTTTTTAGCCATTTGGAAACATTTTGTAATTACCTATCAATCGCAGCTACCTATTCTTCTGTAGTACTTACTCGTGAGGTCGGTTGACAGACGTAATATATCCAGAAAACTGACTGTTGAAACTGGATACAAAGTCACAGCAGCAAAAATGCAACCCACGGTACTTTATTGCATCACAATATCTGCGAGATCAAATACATAGCAATTCAAAATTTTGTGAGGACGGTTAACCCAGACAAGTGCATCATTATGTTGGTAGCATGATTGTAGCCGGTGTGATGAAATTCTTTCGAACTGTGATTGGCTGTCAGGCCGGTAGGGTAGCAGGTATGAGCAGGGAACTTGGGGACCTTATTTGATATCCACTGCTCTCTGTAGTGGTGGTTGATAGGGATGGACGAACCGTTCATTCATGCTGGCATTAAGATGCCAAATTTGACTTTGGATAATTTACTCGGTTTCGATGGACGTGGATTGGGATAAAGTTGATCCCTTTTACCGTATTTATTATCAGTTTTTTTCCTCTCGTATGTATAGCGCTTCTAAAAGGCGAAGCCCTGGACATCAAAGTATTCACTTGTTCTCTTTTCCTTTTCTCTTGGGCCATTCACCCAAGACGTTCATTCAAAGGCAATTCAAAGGAGTAACCTGCAGGTGGCTGTCTATCCTTTACAGT